>NC_051162.1:149934090-149938149 GCF_013339745.2 Dermacentor silvarum
ATTACCGTAATATATTCTCAATTTTCACTGTGGTTCCTTGCTTTCCATGGCTCTTTCGAGGTATTTAGGTGCCTGCCATAGCTAAGTAACCATTCGTCACGGTGGAGTGCCCGTCTCGGCTGCGGGAGGTCGTAGGTTCGAAGCCCCGCTGCCGCCGGTTACCTACCGGTCAGAATGAGCACATACGCTCCTTTCCGGCACTGCGCTTTCTTCAGAGGTGAACAGCAGCTTGGGAAAGTCACCCTGGCCATGGAAAGTCCCATCAAAATCATTTAAGGCATTCATAGCCTCAATTCAAGGTGCACGCAACTTATGATTTTCCTTTAACCAACTTTTGTTATTTTCTGTTGTCATGCACTGTCTTCCACAACGCCTGAGTGTCTATAAAAGGAATTAAATTAAATTAATGCAAGCCATCAATCTCGTTTCTTTTATTTTGATGACACCACGGCGTCGAGCGAAAGCGAATCAATAAGCCGAATGAGAAAATAACGTCATGTGCAACGGCAGGTTATTTTTTTTTCTTTTTTGATTGTGTTGCAGACAACTGAATGTAGCGGAAATTAAACCGGCGAGCTCAATCACAGAAGCATGGGCGAGCCTCTGTCAGGTGATCGAAACTCTCTGCACGTGTGTGCCAGAATCACGGCAGTTTGATGAGGATAAGACACACTTTCTCCCCTTTCGTCCGACCCGCCAAGGTGACAAGGGTATGGCATTTCCTATTTAAGAGCACAAAGACACAGGTTCGATTACGATGGACCTCCATTTCGGTGGGAATGAAAGGAAACAACGCATGTCTACCTGGAAGTTCAATAAATTAACGGGGTCAAAAGTTGACCCGGGGCATTCAATTACGGCGCTTCTATTGATTCCTGTGTCACGCGGGACGTTAAACGCCATACACTTTAATCGAGCAGGAAAGAAATATAGCCCCTTGCGCGCTTTCACGAAATTGCCGTGTGCCTTGGTTCAGGTCAATGAAGTGACGTGTATATGACCGGAAAGTAGACGCATTTATTTTCTTCTTCTTTGTGGGATTTTGCGTGCCAAACTCCGCTCTGATTATGAGGCACGCCGTAGTAGAGGGCTCCGGTTTATTTTTGACCACCTGGGGTTCTTTAACGTGCACTACAACGCTAGCACACGGGCGTTATTGCATTTCGCCTCCATCGAAATGCGGCCGCCGCGGCCGGGATTCGATCCCGCGACCACGAATACGGAATCAGGCTGATGAGGCTGCTGTCTTTCGCATTGCACAATATAACCTTGCGATCAATGCACCAGCGTTGCAGTACGGCATGTATTTGGGCCAGTTTTAGGCATCGGGATCGAATTGAAAACTGTAGTTGTTGTCATTTGCCTATGTGGACAGATTCTCTCCTCGTTCAAAGTTTATTGCTTGAAAGTGGTTACATGTTTTGATAGATAATAAATACAAAAGGTGGTCCATAGTCAAATACTGTATTGGGACCTCCGGTCAAGGTTAGGTGGTGAGAGTAATTACTTCTTTTGTTCTTGCGTTCACATCTTCTTTTCTCCTAATCTTTTCTAACCTTCCCCTGTACAGAGCAGCCGGAACCGGAGAGTTACGCCGGTTAACATGGCCTTTCATCTCTTTTCTCTCTCTCTCTGCTGGAGCGGTTAGTCACATTAGCGCATGCGGTTACAATATGGTCATCCCGCGAAGACACTGGACATTCATGTGGCAGGTGTTCGAACTTCTTTTAATGCGGACTTAGCGTGTGAGTGTATGTACAGCGTTTAGCAGATTGACTTCAGGGCGTTGTGTCGATGGGGTGTGCGCGCCAACGCGGCATCGTTACATGGAGGGCTCACGACGCTGTCGATTTGGGCCACGTTCCGCATCGATGTGCCGAGTCGTCTAGTGTGTCGCGCTGTGATTTTAAGTGTTAACGCAATGTGCAACGTGACTCTTAAATTTGGGTCCCCAAAGAAATGGAGAGTCATTCTTTTCGTCCTTGTATTGGTTCATTAGATTTGCTCCAACTCCATAATCACGGTACATGAGGCGTCAGTTCTTGGAACGTGCGCAAGAAATCATGATTTACACCATCTTTTCTAAACCTACGCCAAATAAAGCGTGGTCTCGTGGGCATAGCGTTCATCCTTCACACGCCATGAAAATAAGGGGGTGGTATTCACGTGGCACCACAGATCCTCAGGTCCAAGCGATGTCCGCGAAGCCGTATTAATTGCGATCGTCGGAGACGGGGCTCGAAAAGAAATCTATTCTATCCTTTACCTTGCGCACAAAGCCTCGCTGCTAGCTCGGACTGCGCTGAAATTGGGCTTTTCTTCTCGAAACCCGCATCTCGCAAACTTTTCACGCCGACTGTTCCGCTTGTCGTCATGCCGTTCTTGATGTGTCCCGTATATTCCGCCGTTATACCACACGCAGTTGTGCATCAGTATTCACATCACCTGGCGAGGTATTGTTTTACCTCTGGGCTTCTCTATTCTGCATGTGCATACGTTGATCGTGCCCGTCGTCGGGCGCGATCAAGTAAATGAATCATCGTGTTTTACAGTCCCAACTCCGCAGCGGCAGTTGATATCGGATTACTGCGAACTGCCTCTATTATAGCACGTCCTATAATCGATGCACTCGTGGTCAACCCCCCTGTTTGAGAATGGCTGGTCAACCATACAGATACTGCCTAAAGTTACACAGTATGGTTCTCATAAGCGCGTGTCTGTGTGTAAGCAAAGCGCATTTTACACCTATTTCTTGAGCGCATGTTCGCGGGTTCCATTCGGCTACGACACATTTCAGAACGAAGGGGTCACCGTCAACCGAAAATTCCGAAACACACAGCACAATTACTTTCATAATTGTACGCCACAATGACATAATCCTTTTGTCTTTGACGAGTGGGTGTCTTTTAAAGCGAAGCTATCTTCGCCTACCATCCCATGGTTTCACCTGAGTCGGTCGGTCTATCGGTCGCTCGGTCACTGGTCGGGTTCTCGCCGAGTGGATTCCTCCACTAGGCGGGTAGGATTTGAATCTCGGAGCCCCAGCCCGATGTTCTAAGCATTGAGCCGCAATCGCTTTCTTCTACATTACATGGCAGTAAATTATCCTATAAAAAATCACCGCATATCCACGAAGTGAATGATGAGTGGGCGAAGCACCGGGGTAACCGGTTATTCGGGTAACCGTGAATCCCCCGTCCATTGCCCACTCGAACATGCAAATGAATGACAACACGTGTGTACAGTATGTACAATGGTGTTTTATTGGTCGTATATGGTATTGAGGTGCGGACTTCGTTTTCCCTTCATTAAGACTGCGTTGTGATCAGTACAGCAGCACGGTGACGCCGGCAAGCGGACCCACAGGCGCCGAGAGCAAGTACAGTCACCGTTGAAAAAAAACTCTTTCAGCCTCCTTGGGCGAGAGGGCGGGAAGCGGTGGCAAAACGCTGGAAGCGTTCTCTACCTGAGGTTGGTGGCGCCGATGCTCGGTTCAAGCGCGAGCTTCGCGAGCCCTCAGCTCCGGGTCCGCTTGCCGGCGTTGCCGTACTGCTGCAGCTTTGCGAGCCCTCAGCTCCGGGTCCGCATGCCGGCGTTGCCGTGCTGCTGCAGCTTCGCGAGCCCTCAGCTCCGGGCCCGCTTGCCGGCGTTGCCGTTTTGCTGCAGCTTCCGGCGCCCTAGAATCCGGGTCCGCTTGTTGTCTGCGTCACCGTGCTGCAACAGCTTTGCGAGCCCTCGACTCCGCTTGCAGTTGAGCCGCCACTCTCGCCTTTTCATCCATAGCGGGCACGCCATTATCAGAAGCGACCGTTATCATCCGTGGCTGAAGAGAGAAAGAGTGCGCGTCGGGAAAGAGCGCTTATATAGCCCTTGTGCACCGCAGCACCCCTAGCGGACTCTATGCAAACCAGAGCTACGGACGACGAGGGAGGGACACGGCTCGGCCCTAAGGTGCTTCGCCCCTAAAAAGCAAAGCACCACAGAAATTGGAGATGACTAAAAAAATTGCGAGGACGCTCAAGCTTTGCTTTTAAGAGTGGAACGCGATAGCATTCAAGA
>NC_051162.1:149938249-150051390 GCF_013339745.2 Dermacentor silvarum
ACTGCAGCGGTCGCCAGCATTCTGACACCGACGCCCTCTCGCGCTCTCCCTTGCCTGACTATGCCTGCTCCTCACTATCCCAGTTATTGTTTATTCGCTCGACCTAACACCATTGCTTCTGAGCAGCGCAAGGACCATGGATCGCCTCCTTATAGACTTGGTTTCTGGTTCATCGGCACAATCAAGCACTTGCACGTTGCGTCGCCAAGCACGCATTTTGCCATTCACGACAACTGCTTCACCGACGCAATTTTAGTCCCGGCGGTCGCCAGTGGTTGTTGGTGATACCTCGCAGTCTGCGTTCCGGAGTATGCGCAGCTTTCCCGCTAATCCACAGTGTGCGCGCTCCGGAGTTCTCAAGACTACTAGCGCCTTCAACAACAGTATTATTGGCGCGGGATGTACAGCTACGTTCACAAGTTCGTTCGCTCTTGTCCCGATTGCCAGCGCCGGAAATCTTCACCCGGCTTTCGCCAGCCGGTCTGCAAACTTTACCTTGCCCTACCCGGCCGTTTGGACACGTCGGCATCGATTTCTATGGACCCCTTTCCGCTGACGTCGGCTGGAAATCACTGGGCCATTGGGGCAGTCGACCACCTGACGCGAATCGCCGAAACCACCTCCCTAAGGTAAGCTGCAGCGCGTGATGTTATCTCCTTGCTTCGATGACTCATCCTGCGACAGGGCCACCCAGGAACTACTCAGTGATCGTGGGCGTGTCTTCCTGTCCGAAGTAGTTGAAGCCATTCTCAAGGAGTCAAACGTTGCTCATCGCACAACTGCGGCGTGCCATCCCCAGAACGCCTACGGAACGCTTCAGCCGTATGCTCGGGGACATGCTTGCAATGTACGTCGCCCCATACACCACTAATTGGGACGCCATTCTGCCCTTGGGAACTTACGCGTATAACATGCTACTCAGAGCACCACTGGTTTTCACCTTTAGATGAGAGAGCATCTTATGCTCGGGGCAGTGTCCGTTCTGCGGCGTCCGCACCCATAGTGGCATGCGCAACTCTCCATTTCGACTCTACGCTGGTGTGCGCTCTCCTCCTCCCCTCGCCCCCTCCTCCGCCACAGGTGCGGCGCAGCAATCATTGCATAAAACTCTCTCCCTCTCTCCCTCTCTCTCTAAGGGTACGCCGGTAGGCGGCGCAAGTGTCGCGACGCAGTATAAAGCGCACGTTCGCTGTGCTTCCGTCATTCTCTCTCTGTGCAACGATGTGCGAAACGCCATGAACAACGTCAATGTCGGCGCTAGTTGCAGCGGCAGCGCCACCGCCGGGGAGCAGAGGAAGGCTCGGGAAGCCGACCGTAAACGTCAGCATCGGCAAGCGGACCCCGAACTTCGGGCAAGGGAAGCCGAACGTAAACGTCAACGACGGCAGGAAACTTCTACGGAAGCAACATGGGCTCAGCACGCCGAAGCGGAACGTCAGCATTATCAAGCCGCCCCGAACTCCGGGCTCGGCAAGTCGAAGCGCAACGGCAGCGTCGAGCGGCAGCTCCAGATCCCGAAGCGACGAGGCAACGCGAGTCTCATGTTACCGGACCACGTTGTGCCGCATCACCTTCATCGCCATGTAGAGGGGACTTCGACGTACACATACTGACAGCCGATTGGCTGGTGCATCACATGAAGGACGTATACTCTTCGCGATGCATTTCCCAAGATCACAAGCAACCCACCACCATCAGGGGAACGTGCATAGACCTCGTCTTCGCAAATTTCAAACTCGACCCTCTGCAGCAAGACCCATTGACGCTACACTTCACCGACCACAAAGCCATCGTCTTCAAGATACCGCGCGCACCGACGCTAGGAATCACGTACGATCTCTAAATAAAGACGCAACAACCCCGTACCAAACGTCGCCTCTCTTCTCAATACATTCTCTCACTCTAACTTTCATTGGGTTGTGTTGCCAAGTGAAACGAAACGGAAACTCGATGCGCACCCCCAGCGATGCTTTCGCATCCCACCATGGTTGCCCGTAGGGTGAGATGATGTGAATTTTTTTCTTACTGTACGGTCGGCACCCGTCGCGCACCATCTACACAATTCTTCCGTACCGGCCGAATGCATACGAATGTGCGCCCATGTACGTTCATGACACTGCGAGCATTGTAACATATACCAGGAAAGAAAAAGTGGCTGAGGTTTAGCTCTTGTACACCTAGTTATCACGAGCGAAAAGCCTGTTTGGCTTGGTTTTCCAAAGACTATACACACAGTATTTCATTAATGCACGCTTCCGCGCTTGGTAAGCTTCTCTATAACGTGCTAACTTCGCCTCCGTTTGCTCCGATGTTTCAGCAGCCAACTTTACCTTTGCTTGAGATTTCGCCGCCTACTGTCTAGCTATGTCTACTGGACGAATGGATTCAGCCTGTCGCTTGCGGTGAAGTGCACGCACAGACGGCCCAGCCGGCGCGCCATCCATGGCGAGACTGAGCGACCAAGAGCCGGCGAAGCAGCCAGCCATCAAACCCTCGCCTATTCACGTGGTACCATAGCGGCAAGGCTCCCAGCGGGCGCAGCTGCGACACCTCTCCGCAGTAGATCACGTGACGTGACGTCGCACCTGCCACGCTTGCGCTCCGGCGGCTCAAAGTCATTGCGACACGATGAACGACCTTGCGAGACATGACGTAGTAGAGCTTTCGCTCTAAAAGAAACACGTGTGTGGACTAATCGGCAGAGCATCGTCCTTTTGCACTCAATGACCCTTGTTCAATCCCAATCAGTCCCACCGCCGAACAAGTAATCTTTCTTCTTTTTAGCAGAGACTAGATACAAGGTAGCACTGGAATGTAACCATCTACCACAAAGTGCTTGGTATTAGGCAAAGAATGCTTGGCATTACATATAAATACGTGTAGACGTCTTACCGACACAAGGAGTGGCATATTGAGTTTGAAGTAATTTCCTCCAGTAAGGAACATTTCTTCGGGATGGATGGAATTGTGGAGGTATGCAACCTGCGTCGCGTATGAAAAATTCTTTAGCGTTGTCAGTGTTGCATTCAGGAGCAATTATTTCATTGTTGTTCATAGCATAACAATGCTCTTCATCTTTATAGGATTTTGCCACACAATAGCCACGAAAAGAGGACAACATTTAGGTCCACGTTTCCGTGAAGTAAAAAGAAAGCGTAGCTCTGATCTCACCTGTTCGCAACGCGCTGGTGGCTCATGGAACATAGACACCTTCATTAGGTATTCCTTCAGCTCTCGGACCTCGAGAAACAACGGGAAGTAATAAAACAATGGTTATATACAACAAATACAAAAACACACTGTATACAAAAGGTTAGACAATTTAAATATATTCACAATTGCTGTTGCGCAAACGTCGACAAAGACACAACGGTATGCGCGCAGACGTACTAAATAAAAAAATATAGGCGTCAGAGAGAAAACGAGAGAATTGAAACTACAATGTACTCTAAATCAATTTACGACATGACTTGAATAATAAGATCTTAAGCATAAAATCTGAAGTGCCGTGTGTTCAGCGTTTCTTGTCCTTGCGTGAATATTCGTGCCATATTATTATGCGCGTGATCGCAGCTGCTTAAACTGAACTTCAGTAGTCTGCCGAAGATGCACCGATAGCAATATTGGGGCCAGTGATGGTGCCTATAAAGTCAAGGCAGTTGAACGTAGGGCCACACTTATTTTGCTGTGGGCGGCGCAGCAGATGAGTGAGGCTTAGGTTGGACCAATCGTGGTTTTCACAAAGGACGCGCACAATTTGAATGACTCACAGGTAGTATGACGAGCGTTAACGCGTGAAAACTACGCAGGGGCTGCCTGGAGAAACAGCGACGGAACGCTCAGAAATAATTCGGACCTTAGGGTTCGTTAACCCACAGCTGAAAAGCACGGTACACGAACACTTTCGCACTTACTCTCCCTCAAAATGCGGCTGCCTCGGCCATGCAGAAAGACTTTGCACACTGTTACGACTGGCCTGTGTGGTGAACAGTTTGTGTCGCGCCGCCAATGCAACGGTGGAAGCCTAAACGTTTTAATTACGCCGAGCCATCCACAACCACTTAAAAACGCCTAGGCCATTGAGCGCATATACTCGCCTCCTTGCCCACGGTTTGCATGACACCCTGATGTCGGTGTAGGCTCCACAGCGCTGTCTTCGTTCATACGTGTGAGACGGTTAAGCTTTGTGTGTACATTAGCTACGTTTGCATGAATGCGACAGTGCCGCATCGCGTCGCATTTCTAGCGCATCACATTCGTGTAAATGCACTAGGAAGGCGCATCGAATTAATGCGCGAGGCGAGGGTAGATTTACGGGCGGGAGTCGACTCACGCACGTGGCGCTACCTTCTCGGGCGAGTTAATGTGCTACATGTAAACGGCGTCGCATCGTCGCATCATGTGTGTGTGTGTGTGTGTGTGTGTGTGTGTGTGTGTGTGTGTGTGTGTGTGTGTGTGTGGTGTGTGTGTGTGTGTGTGTGTGTGTGTGTGTGTGTGTGTGTGGTGTGTGTGTGTGTGTGTGTGTGTGTGTGTGTGTGTGTGTGTGTGTGTGTGTGTGTGTGTGTGTGTGTGTGTGTGTGTGTGTGTGTGTGTGTGTGTGTGTGTGTGTGTGTGTGTGTGTGTGTGTGTGTGTGTGTGTGTGTGTGTGTGTGTGTGTGTGTGTGTGTGTGTGTGTGTGTGTGTGTGTGTGTGTGTGTGTGTGTGTGTGTGTGTGTGTGTGTGTGTGTGTGTGTGTGTGTGTGTGTGTGTGTGTGTGTGTGTGTGTGTGTGTGTGTGTGTGTGTGTGTGTGTGTGTGTGTGTGTGTGTGTGTGTGTGTGTGTGTGTGTGTGTGTGGTGTGTGTGTGTGTGTGTGTGTGTGTGTGTGTGTGTGTGTGTGTGTGTGTGTGGTGTGTGTGTGTGTGTGTGTGTGTGTGTGTGTGTGTGTGTGTGTGTGTGTGTGTGTGTGTGTGTGTGTGTGTGTGTGTGTGTGTGTGTGTGTGTGTGTGTGTGTGTGTGTGTGTGTGTGTGTGTGTGTGTGTGTGTGTGTGTGTGTGTGTGTGTGTGTGTGTGTGTGTGTGTGTGTGTGTGTGTGTGGTGTGTGTGTGTGTGTGTGTGTGTGTGTGTGTGTGTGTGTGTGTGTGTGTGTGTGTGTGTGTGTGTGTGGTGTGTGTGTGTGTGTGTGTGTGTGTGTGTGTGTGTGTGTGTGGTGTGTGTGTGTGTGTGTGTGTGTGTGTGTGTGTGTGTGTGTGTGTGTGTGTGTGTGTGTGTGGTTTTCTCTCTTCTGGGACATAGGTGGTTAGAAAGGCCGTTAAGCTACCTACGAGCGGCAGCCGCCAGCGTCGAGAGCATTTGCTCTCTCCTCCTGAGCGAGGCCGTTACACAGACTCTTTAAAAGACGCCCCCGTCAACATATTTCAGTGTTCAGCTTCTGAGCAAGTTTGACTCTGCGTCGTTGTAAGTCAGGAAACTTATACAGCTGACCGCTCTTTAATGTTGCTCGTTACTTCACCGCCCTCCTCCTCTGCCTGGCCCCGCCAGGACTCGTGAGCCGCTGCAAAGTGCAGTAATTGGTACGTTTCCGAACAGTTGGGTGCACAGTTTGTAACAACTGATGCCAGCGGTGCGATACGACAACTATTGGTCAAGTTTAAGACCGCCAGGCCCACGCGACCTCGACGTACTGGGTTCCCGTCTTTAACAACACGCACATGTGCCAGGACCGTAGGCGTGCCCATAAAGGCTCCCGCTACGGCCTGGGAGGCAGCAGTCGGTGACAACCTAAAGTTTAGTATGACCTCCGCCTACGAAACCACACACCGCCTCGCCGTTTTTCCTTCGTGCTCCGAAACTTAGTTCTCAATAGACGCCGACATTGAAAGCATATGCGTCGGCGCCGTGACATGACCGGAATGGGCGAACACAATTGGCCACTGCAACTATACAGATGCTCTTCGAGTTGAAAAGCGGTGTATTTTCCACACCATTCATAGGTTTCCCCCACTATTTAGGTGTGCAATCGAGTCACATCCCAACGCATCATTTCCTCTCAAAACCCTTCTAAGGGGGTATTACATAAAGAATGGTTCAATATACAGTGCCCTCTGATGTCGGTCGATCAAAAATGTGATCAGTGCATTCTTTCCAGCCTTTTCTCACAGACAAACGAAGCCGGTTCTATATCTGTGCTCGTGATTATGTCCAAAAGCCTGCGACGACATTGATTTGAGTTACGCTCAGCCACTGACCTCATTGGACATCATCTGACTCAGCTGCGCCACATCGACGAAATCAGCGGCGGAGTAGAGGCAGTATGTCATAGTCAGCATGAGCTGGTCCATGGGCACGCCTTCGTCGAAAATGCAGTACATGAAAATGCACGTGATGGTCAGGATGACGGTTGCGGACACCATGATGGAAAACTGCCATGTGGCGTTGATCATCCGCCTCAGGTTCCCGATGGAGTACAGGTTGATCCTCACTGCCTCCAGGCAGTCGTCGGACCCCGTGTGTTTGGCGATGGCGAATCCGTGGCCGGTCTCGAGTGTTGTCTTGAGCGTGTCGTGTTGGTGACGTATGTAGGACACGATCACTTCGCAGCACGGCCTCAGCACGACGAAATGCAGCACGTCGTAGACGAAGAAGAGCGAGTTGAACAGCAGGATTCCGGCCTTGAGCGCGAATTCAAGGAACTGGCTTCCAGCGACGTCGACCATCCGCATGGTCATGTTGGCGTTGACGACGATGTGCGCAAAAAAGGCGACCACGAAGACGAACCTGCGTCGGACATACTTTTAAAGTGCACTAAGTGAAGAAAGAAGAAAAACTGACAGTCTACAGATGCTTCATTTTACCAATTCGAGTGACTCCTGACACTTGATACGAAAAACGGTGTGTGAAGGAGAAAAGTCTCAGCCAGGGGTCAGTTTTGACACGCGAACTTTTCTTCTTCGGGGCAGTAATTTTTTTTATAAACTGTATTTAAGGTGACAAGGGTGCCTGTAGGTGGCGCAGGCTTCTCTTCTGGCACGGTAATTACACTCAAAATATGGTTATACCACAAATAACGATTCGAAAAAAAAAAACATTGACTTTATCTCTAAAGTTCGCCTGCACAAAATATATATGTTCCTTGGGAGTTATAGATGAGTTCTCTCTTGAGAGCCACATTCGAAACTTTACACTCGTGTAAAGTTTGGACTCTTCATGTTTCTCTTCGTGTTTCTGTCACTTTTCCCTCCGTGTTCCTGCAGATATTTCTTATTGACACTTAGTTGTTAGTTTGTATTTCATCAAATTTTTTTCTAATCCCTTAGGTTTCAACATGACTGGAACCATTGCTTTATTTTTCTAGTGGAACTTATTACTTTCATAAACTCATGATGCCCCTGGAAGGTCCTTTTTTAACCCTAATTTAATTGTTTAAAATTATCATTTATTACTTCCTGTTCATTAGCAAACTAAAGCCAAACAATGTTACAACACCTACTACCATACGACGTGCTTTTTTTTTGTTTCATACTAATTTTGTTTCTCACCACCACAACCACTAAAAACATCTCCAGTGTGCATTCTCTCTTTGTCTCTTTCTCTATCTGTGTCTATCTCTCTCGCTCTCATTTTCTCTTTCTCTCGCCCATAGAAAGTTGTGTGACAATCGTCGGTACAACGCAATCATATGGTTCCCATAAATGCATGTTCTGCGAGCGTGGGTGTACAGCCTAGTGGGTATGGCGCTTGCCTTCGGACTGTGGGCACCCAGGTTCGAATCTCGTCTCTCCAAGAAAGTTTATTTGATTTATGTTTGGATATACTGCAAACATCACTGCGCACGGACCATGCGCAGCTTTAACAGCTACACTGTAAAAATATCACGTTCAGCAATCGCTCATACCCGAACAAAGCGGTGTCTAGTCCAGTGATGCAAAAAATATCATCATCAGGAATAGCTCATACCGCCGTAAGCAAGCAAAGAGGCAATGGCTGAATGTTAATAAAGACACGAAAGAAAGAACTAGGGAAAGAAGGAACGAAAGACAGAAAGACGGTAAGAAACAGAGAACGAAAGAAACATCGAAATAACCTTTAGGTAGTACATTAGATGCTGGCATTTGTCGTTGAGGAGGTCCACCTACAGCGCCATATGTTTACTTCACAGTGCGGCTCGTTATGTCTTGAAAGAAGTCCGACCCCTCCAATCGTATAACTTACTGCCTTATCATGTGTGCAGCAAGCTTTCGCCTTGAGGTGTTACAGGAGTTTAACATGCTGCCAAAGTTTTCTTTTTGCCCTCAAAGTTTCTGATTTAAGAACTTTTCGTTACCCACTTCTTTAAATTGTAGTCTGATTCGGATGCTGATTGCTGGACATATTTTTTTATTCTTTTTGCATCATGCTACATCAGATTTTACTTTCACAATATCACCTAATGTGTGTTAATCTGTTCCCTTTTTCGATATCTCTCGCTTTGAGTAGTTTTTATGTTCCAGGCGGCCAATCCCCTCGTATGGGTCATGCTTTGAGTTCACAGCTACTACTACGATACAGGTGATTCTGCTACTAGAACTGCCGCTATTACTATTAGTGCTGCCGTGGCTACTAATGGCTACGTCTACTACTGCTACTACTCCTACTGCTAATATTACTGGTCATACTAAACGACACTGCTACAACTAATACTACTAAAGCGCCCGACCATACTCACAACTCTACGTCGGACTGCCTTTGCGACTCACCCGCTCACCGCCCTCGGACACATCGCGACGCTTGCTCTCACACTGATAGCTCAGGCTGGATGGACAGTGAAATGAAACACACCTGAGAACGTACGAGATCCGGGACTTGTAGCGGTGGTGCTCTCGCTTGAACCCCGTCCTCATCTCGTATTCAGCCGATTTCTTGAAGAACTCGACCATGCCCCTGGTGCCGAATATGGCCGTCGCTACGTTAATGGCTACTTTCACGGCCATCACGGCGAATATGACGAGGATCAGGGACTTCGTGAACGAGCGGACCCTGAAGAAGATGCGGATCTCGTTGGCCACGGCGATGGCCAACTCGACCGCGGTGAAGCAGAGCAGGCAGGCAAGTGAGTACAGGGTGTACCACGTTCTCCACGTGACGCGCACGTCCTGCACGTGTCGTGACTGCAGGCCTTGCAGGAAGAACAGGCCCGCAGCACGGCAAATCCAGCCGTACGGCTTGAAGTGCGCAGCCATGACGCTGACCATGTCGAAGCCGACGAAGGAACTGGGCGTTTGTATAGCACTGAAATTCTGTGAGGGAGTGACACATTTAGGACGCATTACCACACTAAAAAGGCCATTTCCAATGCACCAAATATAGTTCGTACGAATCGAAGCTAGGCAAGTTGGTTTAGGATGATTTTAGAACCTGTACTTGGACGCAAGAAACTGCATAGACTAAAAGTAAAACAGATCTGTTCCCTTGAAATGTAATGATTGGCTCAGTAATGACGGACATGATTTCCCTGTAGACGCTACCTTAATCCTCCATTGCGGTGCTTAAAGGGTTGCCAACTGCGTATATTGAGTTGATTGGATAAAACAGGCGTGTAACAGCAATCGCGCTTCATAGTGACTAACTGGCTTTGAATACTTGGCTAGATATATAAATAGAAACACTGCAAGATTGTGTGGACACACGGCGTGCAGCCAGTTGCAAGCAAGTGTGGGGAGATTTGCTTATGTACAATTTCAATTCTGTACTGCCGAAAGTTCATCCTAGTTGTGGAAAATAGACACCGTCATTCGCGAACATAAAACTGTGGAATGGTTTGCCTTATTTCCTAAAATCTTCATCATCCTTGTATACATTAAACTTGAGCTGAAGTATTGCTACCGGTATAAATATGTCTGTGTCTGCATTCCTCGTTATTTTACCTTGTCATATTTGTATGGGTTGTGCGAGAAGAAAGGGAACCGAGGGGCCCGATTTTTATTAATGATATCATAAGAAGCCAACCAACAATGACACCAAGGATAACATAGGGGAAATCACTTGTACTTACTAATTCAAGTAAAGAAAATGATAAATTAACAGAAATTTAAGTGGATGAAAAAACAACTCTGCGCAGGTGGGGAACGAACCCACGTCTGCGCATTACGCGTGCAATGCTCTCACCATTGAACTACCACGGAGCCGTTTTTCCATCCACTTTCTGGGGTATTTATTTTTTACAACTAGAACTCACCCTGGGAGTGTTAGCCAGCGCCACCACTCACAAACCTAGGGGCGGATGTGGAACATCCTTTCTGCCGCAGGCGACACGAGCACGTGATATTTTTGGGTGATGGCAACTGGTAAATGAACCCACATATGCTACATGAAGGCATCAATGTGGCCGGATTCGAGCCCTCGTTATGTAATGAACGAGAAGAAAGGGAACCGAGGGGCCCGATTTTTATTAATCATATCATAAGATGCCAACCAACAATGACACCAAGGACAACATAGGGGAAATCACTTGTACTTACTAATTCAAGTAAAGAAAATTATAAATTAACAGAAATTAAAGTGGATGAAAAAACAACTCTGCGCAGGTGTGAAACGAACCCACGTCTTCGCATTACACGTGCGATTCTCTCTGAATTAGTAAGTACAAGTGATTTCCCCTATGTTGTCCTTGGTCTCATTGTTGGTTGGCTGCTTATGATAGGATTAATAAAAATCGGGCCCCTCGGTACCCTTTCTTCTCGTTCATTAAACAACGAGGGCTCGAATCCGTCAACATTGATGCCTTCAGGTAGCATATTTTATTTATTTATTTATTTCGTGATACTGTCAATCCCATCAGGGATTTTTACAGGAGTGGGTAACAAGGGTTTGTATACGTTGTGGAACAGGCATTCACATAAGTATACAATAGGGTAACTACACAGAATATGGTAAATGTAATAAACCTATGATAACAGCAGTGAGTAGGGCAAAATGACAACACATAATCAACTTATATCAGTTACATACTATGTACTGCAAAAAAGAAAACGACAAGAACATGAGATATAAAAATCGATAACATCATCCACAATATCACATCCCAGATTTCTGATTTACCTGGTAAGTAAACAATGATAAATACAATAATGATAGAATCACTTACTCGTTGCTGACAGCACAGTTTAGCCAGCAAGTTCAACAAATTTGTCAACGCTAGGCTGTGCAACCACCGTCGGTGCTAAAGCATTCCAGTCACGAACAGCTCTCGGGAAGAATGAATAACTAAATGTATTGTTAGCGCAGAAATATTCTTGGAGTGTAAGGTGATGTTTATGATGGGTTTCTGTAGACGTATTGTATGAAAGATAGGTGTCAGTATCCACTTTAACCTTATTATGCAGGATGAGATACAGAAATTTGAGTCGGTACAGCATCACACGACTGGTTAGTGTATGAAGGCCGATCTCGGACAGCATTTGCGTACGCGAGTCGGTGCATCTGTATCTATTACAGATAAAATGCGCCGCTTTTCGCTGGACAGCCTCAAGCGTAGCTATTTGATTTTGTGCGAACGGAAACCACGCCACGCTCGCATATTCCAAGATAGGACGTATGAACGTCACATAGGCCAAGAGCTTGGCTTCCTTCGTAGAGTATTGCAAAGCCCGCTTTAGAAACATTAGCTTTCGTATCGCTTTGTTTGCCACGTGCTCTACATGAGCCGACCATCCTAGATCTGATGATATGAAGACACCCAAGTATTTATACTGAGTGACAGTGTTAAGGATGATACTATCATAGCCGTACGGAAAGCTAAGTTTGGATTTCTTTTTTGTTACCGACATTGAAACTGTTTTATCAAAGTTGATGACCATTTGCCAGTTCTCACACCATTGGGCTATCAAAGCAAAATCCTTGTTAAGACTAATTTGATCTTGTCGGCTTTATACTTCTCTATACAGGACGCAGTCATCTGGAAATAACCTAATCTTGGATTCAACCTGACTAGTTATGTCGTTTATGAAGAGAAGGAACAAGATAGGGGCCAGAATGGAACCCTGGGAACGACTGGCATAACTTCAGAAGTGTGGGCGCCTAACTGAACAAACTGGCGGCGATCAGATAAGTAACAGTTCATAAGATCAGATATGTGGGTTTATTGACCAGTTGCCATCACCCAAAAAGATCACGTGCTCGTGACGCCTGCGGCAGAAAGGATGTTCCACATCCGCGCCTAGGATTGTGAGTGGTGGCACTGGCTAACACTCCCAGGGTTAATTCTAGTTGTAAAACCTAAATACCCCAGGAAGTGGATGGGAAAACGGCTCCGCGGTAGCTCAATGGTGAGAGCATCGCACGCTTAATTCGAAGATGTGGGTTCGTTTCCCACCTGCGGACAGTTGTTTTTCATGCACCTTAATTTCTGTTATTTTATCATTTTCTTTAATTGAATTAGTAAGTACAATTGCTTTCGCCTATGTTGTCCTTGGTGTCATTTTTGGTTGGCTTCTTATGATATTGTATGGGTTGTGTTACTCTAGGGTGGTGCGTAGCATTGGATTCCCGAATGGTATTTTCACTTCACAGCCATGGCACTTTCGTTGCAATGTATAGGACACATTTTTGTTCTTTATCTTGTTTTATATCTTGCATATAGTGTTCTTTGTAGCTTGCTGCTTTTTTTAAATGTTTTTGCACTCGAATTATTAAGGTTGTAGGCCACACACAAAAAAGATTTTTTTTTTAAATCAGAAGCCAGGATTAAAAAAATACATTTTAAACCGGAATAAGGATGCCTTATTGAGCTTATTCAACTAATGAAAGGGCGGAAAATGGCTCACTTTATTATTTGGCAGGTAATTCTTGTCATAAATTAAAAAATTGTGGCAAAAGTGCTAGTCGCACCAACAGTGATAAGTAAATAATGAATTGCTGAATTGAGTAAAGCTTTGGCTTTTTTTCAGCTAAGCGTGGGACCCGTGCAATGAAATAGAATAAATGTAATGTTAGAGATATTAACAAATCAATGTTCGAAGAACTAAGCAAAATGAAAATAATTCCCGATTTGAACCAACTTTATTTGCAAAATGAGCTGTACATGCAAACATATTGCACCATATTCTTTTGTTCTCGTTCGTTGCAAACATCTCTATGTGCGGAATGAGTGTGCAAAGTTGTATATCAAAATGTTCATTCAAAAAAAAGTTATCAAAGTTTGCATAACATGAGGTGGAGCAAAATCTTATTTGAGATAGCCGTAAACAAATCTTCAAACCATGTCAAAGATGTCAAAAACTACACAGAGGCTTAAAATACACCAGCTTCATAGCTAGAGCCCCCTGGATAGGCACTAGAGTCTTCTTTTGTTCGTATGGCTTCTACGCGACAACAAACTGAAAAATTACTTTCAATAATATTTATATAAAATAGTGCTGATTATCGGTTTCGTCATACTAGGGTATGGGTTAGAAAACTCGCTGTAACTCCCAAAATAACGATGATAGGAAGATAATGTTTTTGCAACATCTTACTGCATGTTTGGAAATCCATATAACATGTCATCATCATCATCATCATCAGCAGCAGCAGCAGCCTATATTTATGTCCACTGCAGGACGAAGGCACCTCCCTGCGATCTCCAATTACTCCTGTCTTGCGCTTATTCCAACTTGAGCCTGCAAATTTCCTAACTTCATCACTCCACCTACTTTTCTCTCGTATTCGACTGCACTTTCCTTCTCTTGGTATCAATTCTGTAACCCTAATGGTCCACCGGTTATCCATCCTACGCATTACATGGCCTACCCAGCTCCATTTTCCCCTCTTAATGTGAGCTATAATAACGGCTACCCCCTTCGCTCTCTGATGAACACCGCTCTCTTCCGGTCTCTTAACGTTAGACCTAACATTTTTCGTTCCATCGCTCTTTGTGCGGTCCTTAACTTGTTCTCGAGCTTCTTTGTTAACCTCCAAGTTTCTGCTCCATTTATTAGCACCGGTAGAATGCAATGATTGTACACTTTTCAACAACAGTGGTAAGCTCCTAGTCAGGATTTGGCAATGTATGATGTATGGACTCCAACCCCAATTTTCTTCTTCTGTAAGCTTTCCTTCTCATGATCAGGTTCCTCTGTGAGTAATTGACCAAGATAAACGTACTCCTTTACAGACTCTAGAGGCTGACTGGCGATCCTGAATTCTTGTTCCCTCGCCAGGCTATTGAACATTATCTTTCTCTTCTGCATGTTAATCTTCAACCCCAGTCTTACACTTTCTCGGTTAAGGTCCTCAATCATTTGCAGTAATTCGTCCCCATCGTTGCTGAATACGACAATGTCATCTGCAAACCGAATGTTGCTGAGGTATTCGCTATTGATCCTCACTCCTAAGCCTACCCAGTCTAAGAGTTTGAATACTTCTCAGCCTGCAGTGAATAGAATTGGAGAGATTGTGTCTCCTTTCCAGACCGCTTTCTCGATAGGTAACTTGCTACTTTTCTTGTGGAGAACAAAGGTTCGTGTGTAATCCTTGTAGATATTTGCCAAGATATTCACGACTGCCTCCTGCACTCCTTGATTACGCAACGCCTCTATGACTGCTGTTACCTCTACTGAATCAAATGCCTTTTCATAATCTATGAAAGCCATATAGTGACGTTGATTGTGCTCCGTTGATTTTTACATAAGATGTAAAAAACAACAAATCAAATTTGTGAAAAACAATTGACCTTTAGAATACGGCTTACCACCTTAACGGAGGGTGACGCTGTCGGCTTTTACTTTGAGACGCCCGTATGCATATTATCTGAAATTCACTCTATGTCTGTTTACAGAAAAGTAAACTGAAGCTGAAACTGACCGCACGTGTCGCGAAAAAAATTGTTTTGTAGGCTATAGGCACAGAGTTCCAAATAAAGTTTTACAATCCAAGCCTGCGTGTTTGAACGATGCCGTGTACTGACAGGATTGTACATTGCATTGCTGTGCCATATA
Source organism: Dermacentor silvarum (assembly GCF_013339745.2). Lineage (NCBI taxonomy): Eukaryota > Metazoa > Arthropoda > Arachnida > Ixodida > Ixodidae > Dermacentor > Dermacentor silvarum. Next base: position 149,953,178 of record NC_051162.1, read on the forward strand.
ACAATAATAAATTTTTTTCTCTGATGCCAAGGTCTGCAAACTTTCGTTCTCGAAGCAATGGTTCTTGTGCCAATGACGTTTGGTGCTTCATTTCGTCTGAAGCTAAATATAAGGCTTCGTACGACACGAAAACTGTCTGTTCTTTAGAGTACATCCCAAGTTGTCCTCAGAGGAAAAACAAAGTTAGGCGGTACCTGATGCAAGTTTCCGAAGGTGCGGCGTATCCTTGTAGACACCTGTGCCACTTCAATATAAGGTGCCCGACCGTGCCATCGCCATTCAGTCTGATATCAAGAGAATAATCAAAGGGACATTAAAGACAAGATTAAGTTGAGCTGTATCATTAAATTAAGCTTTTACGATAAACAAGCCCTTCTTACCATGATTGGAGGCCAAGCAAGCCGAAAAAGAATGATGAAACGCCACTGGAGTTGTCTAAGTATGCATAAGTGCACCCCCGAATTTCGCTTGGCCCACCACCAAACTTCTAGTTCGTCTACGCTCAAATTTAAGTTGGACCACGTCCAAATTTGAAGTTGACCAACCCCCAAATTTCAGCTGGCCCACCCCCAAATATTGTCAGCTCGCCCCCAGATTTCACGTTGCCCAGCCTGAAATCTACGTTGGCCCATGTTAATTTTCAACTTGGCCCATCCCCAAATTTCTTTTGGCCCATGTCAAATTTTCAGGTTGGCCCACCCCCAAGTTTTACTTGGCCCACCGTAAAATTTCAGTGTTTCCCAGCCCCAAATTTATTTGGTCCATGTCCAAATTTCAAGTTAGCCCATCCCCAAATTTAAGTTGGCATATCCCCAAATTTCTTGCCCCACCCCCAAATTTTAAGTTGGCCCCGCCCCAAATTTGAGTTACCCCACTCGCAAATTTCAAGTTATCCCTGGCCAAAATTTCAGTTGGCCCACGGGGGTACTCACTAAAGAATGCTTAGCATTAAAAGACACAAACACGAAAGGTTGGTGGCAGCATCACCTGCAAGTTGTCGCACCAGATCGCACTAATGTCAACAGATTTTGAGTTTCTACCTAGGCTTACATAACGTTTTGGACAACAAGATGGACTAGATGTTGTTTGAAGAGAGTTCCAAAGACAGAGCATAGCAACCTTCACCAATTTCGATCTCTCCACGAGGGCCTGAATACAAGAAAATATTTTGAAATCCATGACGTGACACTGAAATACCGACGCATGGATTTTTTGATGCAAAATTCAGAGACTGGAAGTTTAGCATTCATTTTTTTTCTTTTAGTAATTACCCTACTACTACGACAGTAAACGCCGACTGCATTGAAACTTCACGTTTGTTAAACTGGCTCTGGGTGAGAGGTATATATACTATTTCAGCAACCTTGGCAAATCTGCAGTGCTGGTAATTATCTAAGTTAATCATTAGCTCCTTTCTAATATCAGCTAAACAGAAGACACGTGCACCTGGTGGTTAGGGAAATGAGGTAAAGTCCAGCAAGTCACCTCCGAGATCTTTCATTGCGCCGCGTCCAACACCGGGTGGGGCCCAATCACGAAGGATGATATCATATTTATCGCATTTGCCCGTCCATTGTGCGCATGCGTGATTCGCGCGAGAGACATGTGGGGACATTGGCACCTCGAAATTACCACAGAGGAGGGCGACGCAGTACTCCGTTTGTCCCTGTAGCTGAGCTGAGTGTTTATCTACGTGGCAGCAAATAGACACTCCGGAATAAGCTAGATCGCCGTCGTACTTCTATGGCGGCAAGTCAAAGCGTTCGACTCGGGACAAGAGGTACACTGTTCCAATCGCGCATTCGATAAACATTTTTTAATGCGTAAGCATTTTTATGCTGGCCCATCGAGAAAAACGTCCTTCTGTCCGTCCGTATTGTAAGACGATCGCTCTCAAGATAGAGCCCACTGCAGCGAGCGAATTGACCTTCGTGCTGCCTCTCGCAGCACATGTGCACGCCGCACCCTGCCCATTTCACAGATTGTTTTCAAGATAGCGGCCCACGCGTCTCTGTCCAACGTGAAGCAAGCGACGAGAACACAGCGGCCGAAGCTATATCGGCAGTCGGCACTATCTGCCCAGATCGCAGATCGCTTTCAAGATAAGGTCCGCGGAGCCGTGCCATACGCAGCCGCCGACTGAATGTGGTTGGTCACGGGTCATAATAATTGTTCGACGCGGACGCATAAGGTGCTAAAGAAACATAACGGCTTATAATGCTCGGGAACGTCGTCAGCGCACCTGGTGCTGCCACCTGCAGTGCTTTGCTTGTGTCACCACTGCAGCTTGCGCCGCCGTGCGGAGCAGTTCGTGCCACCGCAGCGCTGTCGTTTGTACTGGCCGAATCAAGTATCACAACATTGATAATGACACTGGGCTACATGAAAATGAACAAGTGGCACAATGCTTACGCAAACTTGGACAACTCCCAGAGGAGATGCTGCGTGATTTATTATTGCTTAGTTTCTGCATTGTTATATAATTTCCGCCTTTGACTTTTGCATTAGATATTCTTTTCCTATTTTTCACTGCCAGGCCTGACACGGAAGGTTTCTACACGGGGGAGGGGGGAGGGCAGGCGAGCGTACAGTAGATGCCTTAGCGGCTGTAGACTAGTGAATAATGACATGTTGTTACTGTGAATTCTTTCAGAGTGAATTATTCAATTGCAGGTTATAATGAAGTTCTTGCTCATGGCTGGGCAGCGCATACGCAGAGCGTGCCCATGTGGCACATATTCCTCCTATTGCCAACGACCGTACCACTGGTTGAGCACCGCAGACGCACTGCGAAACGGCAATCATTATGTCACGTGTGTCTTTGTCACACGGGCCAACCACTGACAACAAAAAACTGACCCTCCGCCATTGCAGAGTCTGTATCGGCCGCTATGATCCCGTTTGGAGTTTAGGCAGCCGTCGATGCAAAGCGCATCGTCCTGCCTAGGCAAAGGCCCATTTTGAAGCGCAACCGAGGCAATATTCCCGAGTAAAAAGTCTCCAGATTTCTGAGACAGGACTTTTTTTGGGTCAGGCAAAACGTGAGAAAGAAGCTGTCGCGTCTCAAATGCCACCCCGAGGAGCCACGGTCGTTCTCAGCGTGAGTCATTTCCTGCGAGCAATAATGGACGTGTTTATTTCTGTTTCGGCCAATATTTTCGGTATCAAAAGCATCCGTTATTGCGTGCTTTTTATGATGCATCCACTTTTATTTCAAACGTAAAATTTTGCTGGAAGCTGTTCTACATCTGCGTTATCTGAAACTAGGCTTCTTATGCAGTCTAACATTTCGTTGCAGTTTCCCTTTCACAAAAACAGAGTTTCAAAAAAAATATTCATTCGCTTGCTCAGAATAAAAGTTCATTCTCTTTGTCTCGTCAAATGTAATTCTATATTTTTAGTGTCTCTTTATAAACAGCTATGGCAAGCCAGCGCGTGGCCGGGGCGTGCAAAGGCTCACTCGCATTTACCTCATACTGCAAGCCCGCCACTGTTCCTCCTTTCCGTCGCCATGACGGTCACAGGATGCATGGCTCGCCTATAGGGAAGCTGAGTCAAGAGTTTTCGCAAACGGACCGTTTAAAACGTGAACCACTGTAAGCTCAAGTCTCGGTGCGATTTTTGCCGTGATCGTTGAAAGACTGCCAGTCGCATTTAGCACGGCCGGAGCTGTGTCCCGGTCACGTGATAACAGTCACACAAACCTGTTAGCGTTTGTTAAGCGCAAAGCAAGAAACAACTGGTACAGGTTTCTTGCGTCTGAAATCTCCTTGATGCCATGCCATTCAAGTAATTCTGCTCATCCTTTATTAGTTCATGTCTTCTATGGCTCCGTAACGGGGGTTCCTGTTGACACTGCTGCTGTAATATCTCGGGCATTCTCATCCTGCACTGAGGCAACACAAGTGAATGGCCCAAGGCGGAAATAGAAATAACTGCGTAGAAACAGCTATTAAATAGCACTCATTTTCTTAGGCACACATTTTGTGGTTAAGTGTGACAAATGTCAACCCTTGCGAATAAATGAGGTGATTTTTATAGGCACATTTATGTCGCGTAGTATATATTTTAAGAGTAGCCTCACTTGTGTGCATCGCTATAGTGTGTTTCATCGCTGACGGCAGCTCTGCTTTGGTACATTGTAGCCCCGAAACAATGTAACAGATAACTTCCATGGTTCTTTCTGTCTTTCTTGTACGCCCAAGGATTTGGCAAAATGGACGTTTATAACCAGTGCTCCCTTGAAAATAAGAGAGAGAAATATAAGAGGCCCCACAAGTGATTTTGGGCGGTATGTGAAGGAAGCGTTAAGAAGTAGAGGTCGTAGATATAAGAGCTGGTTGCCATTTCCCAGCCCTCTTCGTGAATAATATGTCTAACATCACGATTGGCTTTCACCTGCTCGTAAGAGCCGTTTAGCATTATACCTTTCTTTTCTGTGAATACGGCCTTAGCAGCGCACAAACTACTCCTCCGAGATTGTCCAGCACATGCGGGATTTCGGAGGCAATGACATGATCCGGAGTATACGCCTGGCCCCAAGTTTTGTTTTTCCCAATAATCACGCGACAAAGTCTTGGATGGCATCTCGTCTTCCTTTTGTTCTTACTCTGCCCTTCTCTCGGCATCTTCGTCATGCAGAAAGGTAATCTGTGAACATAGTTTTTCGCAAATGTGCAGTCGACCAGAATACGAATTGCACAATAGCATGCATCCTTTGAATCCGTGTATGACCTGCCTCAATTTGCGGTCTGTTTTATTAGAACTCATTTTATCTGGAGCCAGAAACTGATTTCTGGCACGGTGGTGTGGTTAAGACATTGGCTTCAGAGCAGTGATCCTGGGCTCACAATCCTCGGTTCGGCATCTAATGTTCTGCTCAAACCAGTTTTGCATCCACTCTATGCGCACGCATTTTCTGGGTTCGCAGTAAGCTATGTAACGTCATTTACATAAAGTGACAGAAACAAGGTCCTTCAATGCCTTTCGTTCAGCAATGTTATTGCATCAAGCTTATATGCACCATTATTCACCGTGGTATATTTAATCGCAAACGCATTATAGTGTCACCTACACAGGGTTGTAAAAACGATTCGAAGCTCTCGAATACTGGCGCAACATGACTCGCGCTATCTCTACAATGATGTCGCAGTATCTCGCCGTATCTATCGAGAGAACTCCACACGGTCATTCACAGGTATTGCCGTTACACAATGCTGTCACATCAAAATGTTATTGCGATTGCCTCGTATTATCTCGGGTGCGACGGAGGCCCTTAATGCACGACCTAAAAGAACATTGTCCTGGTCACGTGTGATCGAGCGAGCATACATGCACATTCACGACTACCTAGTGAATGTTAATGAACGCTGGCAAATAAATTGCCTGTCGTCTTCTGCTCCTTGCTTTGAATAAATGAAACTCTATAGCTAATTGTTTCCCTAAGACATCAAACATACAAGTCTGAGAAGCTTAAGAAGCGCCTTTGCTTACGGACGAGCTCCAATTTCTCTGGTGAAATACATGTGAAAGGCAGAAATACTAGTATCACACAACCACTGGACCAATTTGATTAAAAGTTGCGCAGTTCAAGAAAAAAAAATGTTGAATACTACCTACTACGGGAAGCAAATTTTTAATTTAGGAACTAAGCTTGAATTTTTTTACTTAAATTGTCGAATATTGGCAACAGTTAAAAATGTGACGCATACTGTAAAAAAATCCCTAATTCAGCACCAAAGGCAAATATTGCAGTGTGTAAACTAGGGATCACAAGCGGACTTATTTGGTATAAGGTTTCACACCTTACTTTAAGATGTTCCAATATTTGCGATGTTTTTGTAACAGTCCTACCCACACATTTGTAGCATAATACGCAGCGGTGCATAATACATACATTTCGTGGGCTTAAAATGTGTCAATAGGTGCAATTTACGGAATTGTGATATGAATTTTCTTGTTGCTTAGTTACAAAATTCTAAGCATGATGCCTCAGTTCTTTTTTTTTCACTTTTGATTGGATGAATTTTTTGAAAACCCTATGAAGGCCCATATATAAAGTCTACTGCCTACAATTTTTCAAGTGCAACAAATTTTACCAATTTAGGCACTGTAGACGCAGAGCAAAAGTATCTCTTCGATCACATGTATTTATGTAGGATTTCCTGAGATAAGTTGCCCCTCTAAACTGACTGTTTCTAATCAACATAGCAACCAAACGCGCCCGCAACCAAAAACCAGCAATCGCCTCCTGTAACCAGAACAGTCATGGTTGAGCTTATCTCAAGTCCCAGTCAGATTTGACGACCTCACTTAAGCCTTACCTCATGGAGTGAGCTTGAGATGCTTTCAGGAGATTTCATCTAAACACTCGGTCCTTAAAAGTGGCCTCACCTCAACCTCATATTTGCTTCGTTACTGAGGTTGAGATTGACTTTTTCAGACTACATTTGAATTCGTATGTTCGATATCACGACTCAATATACCTGCGAAACACTTCGACCCCAGGACACCGCAACAAGCACCCGACCAAACTCTTCCTTTGGCTCAGTCCTTAAATGGAGGTCAAAAATTGCTGGCGTCACTCAAAAAGTTTGTAGCAGTCACCAACGTATATAGCCCCACTTCGTGAAGTTGATATCAAACTGACGTCGAGGTCATGGGGTTGTGAAGCTCTTAACGTCGCTCGCCTTTACAAAAAACACCGTGTACGACTCCTAGATGATGCGGTAAACATTCAGCAATATAAAAAGGAGCATGTACTTTGTCTTTCCAACTCTTGGTCTCTAAGTAAGGTATCGATTCTGCAACCCTATGACTCAACGAGGGTGAGGAGGAAGACGAAGTGAATTGAGCAAGCGTAGCTGCTTGCCTTGCTGCGATAGTTTGTCATAGTTGAGTCATAGTCGAGGCTTAATTGTGCTTCTTGGACAAGAATCCGCCCGAGGTGATGACAAAGGGCACGCCATCACTTGTGTCGAGCACGCCTCTTCGCACTGCGTCCCCCAGTAATATAGTGTAAGACTGGTAACGTAGACAAGGAGATGTCCGGTTCCTATTTCTCCAGCAGCGAACCAGTGCACTCCGACAAGACTACACCATCGGGAAGGGCAAGTGACTGAATAGGAAATGCCGCAAGACAACCAAAGGCATGAGTGAGCAGGGCCCCAACGGACCGCCTACTCTAACTTACAGGATTGCTTTTGTGCCTCTCGACTTTTCAAAGAATTTAAATTCCGTACACAGACAGATTCTCAATACCTATCTTTGTAAAGGGGCTCAGAAAGGAATTAACTAAGTGCGTTTCAACACCATGAAAAAATATACTCACAGTGGAAGTAGCGGCGCAGGCTTCCCTAGAAAAATTGAGAACCGTGCTCATACTAGGACACATAGAAGTCTGGTCGCTCATTGTGCGCGGTCGTCGCACTGAGACAGGCGTTATTTTCGACGTCATGATTGACATCAGCGGCGAAGAGTTACAAAGGCTTCCGTCATCAGCAGTGAAGGTCATGCACTTTCAGCGCTTCGGTCGCTTGACGAGCATCAAGCTTCGTTTCGATAGCGACACGCTACCTGATCATGTCAAGGTGGGCTACGTGAGACATCCGGTACGAGCGTCCTTATGTGCCCCGCCTCGCATATCGAAGCTACAAAAGGCCACGAAAGCGCTGCTGCGATTTTTAAAAACTACAGGCATAAGTGACCGTCTTTGATCCGGACTGAGTCACTGTCAGTGATATAGAGCAGAAAACTGTTACCACGTCAACGATATCCACAGTGGACTTCCTCTTCTTCTCCTAATCTTTCCCTCTCCTTTTCCCTTCCCCCACTGTAGGGTAGCAAGCCCGGCTCAGTCCTGGTTAGCCTCCCGGCCTTTCATTTATCATTTTTTCTCTGTCGAACACTGCAGTGTCGCAAGTGCCTAAAGCTAGGCCACGTCAGTGCTGTCTGCACAGGTCAGACGACATGCCTCCACTGTGGAGGCAGCCATGACATATAAAAGAAATGAAGTGTCCCGTAAATGAAGTGCCCAGTAAAGGAAATGAAGTGCATGAATTGCGGTGGACCCCGCGAGTCCAATTCCAAGGATGGTCCTGAACAGATGAAGGAGATAAAATACTGACCCAAATGACCAAGACAACCATGTCCCACAAAGAGGCGGCAGCGTCAGTGCAACGCCGCAGGAGACGATCGCGCCGTCGACGTGGACAAACTGTAGGTCCAAATGAGAGCTCCCTGGCTCAATTTCCGCAGCTCCCGCAGAAGCTAGCTGATTCGGCATCCATAAATCTCTCCCAACCATTGCTTCAAGCAAGCCGCGCAAGTCCGGAATGGAATGTATGGCCACATTTGCCGCCACCCACATGGGCCTTAGACTGTCTGTTGACAAGGACCATACACTGAAATATAATCCAGCGGCGCTAACAGCGGCAAACATTATGAAAGCTATAGACAGTCTTCCAGCTACACTGCCGTAACCTCTACCTCGGCCCGCGAAGATGAATGTGTTGTGAAGTGCGCACGTACGCGTTACCCAGAAAAATCATGCTGTGCCGCTCTCATCATCGTGTTTATCATACCACCATCCTCCTTCTCCACATGTGGCTTTGAAATAAAAAAGGCTGCCGAATGGTGCCCAATTCACATCGCATGCTCACCAGGTGCTGTTCGCAACTTCGCTGTTTTCTTCACGTTGCAGCCAGCATTGGAAGCAGTCAACTGAGAGCACGCGAGCTCTGTTTATTTCGCACTTGTACTGGCCAAGCTGCCAATCAATGCTGCCATACGGCGCCACCAGTCATCTACCCTCGGCGTGGTCGATGCACGGGAAGGCCTTTTATAATGATGTATAAATTATTTACACGAACAAAAACACATGACCAACGCTCTCCTTTTTTGTTTTTCTATCTCTCATTAAACCCCAGAGGCAGGTAACACGTCTGTATTCAAAACCTCAAATGTAGGCGCATTGGGCGAAAGCCATTTTATGTAAATTTGTCAAAGATGCTGAGTAATGAAGCTGTTTTAAGGAAACGCACAGCAAGGCATAAATATGCAGCAGGCACCACGTGTGAAAATTCGATTTGTTACAGAAATTTTATACGCTACTATCAGTCACGGTAACTAACGATGGACGCGCTAGAGAAACATCACAGCTTATTGGCCACAATTCCTAAGCATCCGTCGGTAGGCATCATCTATAAAATTTCTGTGTGGTCCTAAATGTTGCCACACGAGAAAGGTGGTAAAACCGTTGCTAGCTTTGAACTTAGGCAAAGAGTTTACACTAGCGGAGGTTCCTCCCCACATTTGCTATGATTGGTTAAAAATCTAAATATTCCACGGCAACATGGCCAACCCTTCTCAGTTGGATCCAAGGCACGCTACACATGGTAGGTTGATAATGATAGGCACACACGGAAAGTTTTTCAAGTCAATTTATTTCAGCATTTCTCGTGAACAAAAACAAAAGAATGCTAGAACAATTAAGCTCAAATATCTGCTAAGCTGCAGCTTGACTGAGTGCTTGCCCCATTAATTGGCGGAAACAAGAGACAGAAAAATACACTTGAGTAAAAAAAAAGAAATATTTACAGATTTCAAATGGTCACGCAAAAAAGAAAAAAAATGAAAGAAAACGCAAAGCACATCATATAAAATACTCAAAAATGAGCATCTACTGCTCTGTTATAGTGTACCACTGTAGAATATGCCATGCCATGAAACCACAGAACAGCAGCCTACAGAAAACGCAAAGCACATCACATAAAATAATTAGAAACCTCATTACAGAAGCAATAACAGTGAGTGTCTCCAAAGAAACTTAAAAAAAGTTAGGCGAAGTATAAAATTGATTGGAGAAGCCCAATTAACTTGGGTTTATTTATGCTCAGAATATAATATCTGAAAAAATACACGGCTTGGAAAACAAATAAACAAGGGTAAAAAATACACGTGTCATGAAATCGATCCGCAAAGCATCGCAACAAGACCCCAATGGTGAATACTAAACTGTACATGTTGGTTCAGCTTCATACTTGAAGAGTCGAAAGAAACTTTCTGTCGTCTTGTGTAGGCGTCATTTGTAGGTCCTTTCGTCATGTGTATAACATGAGACACAAAACCTTTAAAATGCGGCTCAGTAGAAACGCTTGCACAGGCAGGTAAGAATGATGTTAGAATGTGTGTTATAAAAAAAACGGCAATTTTTCTCTCTTGCTGCTGCTCTTGAAGGGTGGCTAACACATTCTCTCTCTGCTTTAGCATTATGTGGTAGGTCTCAATACGTTCGCCGACTGCACTGCTAAATCAGCGAGAGATGATGTGTCATCCAGCGGCAGGCTCGTGTCCCCCATGGGCTGGAAGAGCAAGCTGGTGGCGTCCTTAATCCGTTGAGACTTCACGTGGGCTGCTCAAGAATGTTTTAAGAGTTGAATAGCTCAGCTTGCCACTGTCCCTCAGTACAAGTTACCTGGGTACATTAGGTCCATGTTGTGTCATTACCTGCGTGCTTAGCGGCAAACACATTTGACATATGCGGACTCGTATAGACAAACTACTTCCTGTAAAGCCCCGTAACCAAGACTGCGAGATCATCCGAGCCACGAATGTCCTGCTGCTTTACTTACGCAAGTCAAGCTTTGTGGACACTCCTTAACCATTTAATATCTAGGCATTATCTATAATATCTTATGATATTTATTTCTTGCGTCCATTTCATCTCCTTTCAATCGCACCACGTAAAGTAGCAAGCTCTCCTGGTAACAGGGCTGACATCTTCAGTTTTCACTAAACTCTATCTTTCCCAGCAAGCTCGCGATTGTATTGATCGCAGTCTTTGTTGGTGTAGATTACTGCTTATCAATAGATTGCTACTAAGCATATTAACAAGGAAATTACCACAATCACCAGAAGGATTCGCAGCTGCAATATCGGCATTGGTACCGTAGATCAAATGAGGCGATCCATTTATTGAGTTATATTCTTGCAGAAGAAGAGTTTGGCAGCCACTTGGTGTTCGTGTATGTTTTGAGCGCAGTAGCCAATTCCATCGATAACAAGGCAGCAGCCGGGCAGCCGCGCTCACTCTTGCATACCGCTCAATATTGCACCTAACTACATGACCTATACGCAGGCAAGACAGTTTACAATTATTGCTGTGCCACAAATGTATGCTCCAAGTAGTGTAAATTATATTTAGAGCATGACCTCTCTTTTCCCATCCAATTGCGTCACCTCAAGAAAGGTGTAAAAAGGAAGGATTCGTCAGACTGTACTGACGAAGTCGTTCTAAAAAAAAAAAGATCGCTGTTTAGAAAACAACAGGATTCATCGATTCATTCGGCTCTCAACTCATTCACGACGATAGACAACAGAACCTCGTTCTGTTGGAGGAGCAGTTAGGAGGAGCAGTTAGAACGCAAGTGGGACCTTGTGCGGACAAAGAACGCGCGGATAACACAGGTTTCCAAGGGCGAGAGCGAGGGTGACATGCGCGTCGTAGCGATGCCCTCCCCCCTCACGAAACACCTGGCGCGCCAATCAGGCCGCAGGCGATCGCTATCGCCCGCTCTGCTCCGTCGAGGTGCTCGCGCCGTGGCGTCGCAGCCAATGGGAATTTGCCGAGGTGCGCTCGTTACGTAGCTTCGCAGCCAATGGGAGTTTAGGTGCCGTTTAGCCGCTACTGACAACAGACGCCGGCTTTTGCTCTCAATGGGCCAGTTGACGCTTTCACATCAAAAACGCAGAATATAATACATCGGGTTCAAGGGCGCTCGATGAGTATTGGCCATTCATTATCTTAACTTTGCACTTTAAGGTGCGGTGCCTAAATTCACAGAAAAGCCGTTACACATGCACTGCTATGCATACGTAATTGACTTTATGCTGGACGTTGCTAAAGAAAAGCGCATCTCTTGCCGTCCGCCAACCACATTCGCGAACCCCGTGCGCCCTGCAATGCCGCCGAAGACTCCTCCAGGTTCATCACGTTGACCTTGAAAAACACAAGAGCTTATAAAACATTTCGTGGACAAATACAGCGAGGACCACCCATAAAGAAGTATGCTGACGTGGCATTTTGGGCTTGCCATTCTATTAATGTCATATCATTACAGGCTGACTGCATACACTTTGTAGGTATCCATCTGACAAAAGAAAAACTTTATGCGACTTTAACGTTCCCTTTAAGTATCTTTAATGACGCTAGCCCCTAGATCTAAGGTTAACTGACGTCCTTCCTCTACCACACCCAGATGAGCAACTAACGACATGTCCTAACACGACGGCAGAGCGGGCGTGAGGACACGAACAATGAATGGCGCATACGCCCTTAAGAAATGGCTCATACCCCTATAAACGCGGCCTCCTCATTAGGACAACAAAAGAGAAGGGAAATTGTACGCTGGAATAATCAGCGGCAATGCAGCCAGCTGTGGAAGCAGACGACGACGAACGCGAGAGCGGTGACATGAGTGCGTTCGTGCGGTTGCGGTGAGAGGCGCCAACGAGCCACCTGTGGAAGAAGACGACGACGCTCGAGCCATTGCTGATCTTAGTTCATCATCATCATGATGAGAAGGACCTGACGGTTAATTGCCTCTTTCCTTAGCTGAACGTATGCTCCTGTATCATATGTATCCTATACAACTCCTAACTTGAATGAACCATTTCCTCCTTTCAGATGGTTTTTTATTATTCTCACGGTTTCGGAGACACCTCAACTTCCGGTTGCCTGAGGCCGACTTCCGGTGTGCTCCTTGAGAAACATAATGTCGCTAGGTGCTAGTGCCATAGAATACGGGCCGATACCGAAGGCGGTGCAGTCTAGCAAAACCTTCTAAGTGTGAGCAGACCCACTCAAACAGTCTTCAATTTAATTCAATTTAAATAACTACCCGCCGTCGCCCCGACTGCAGGGGCCGCTGGGGACCTCCTCCGTCGGCGTCGCGACCGTGGGGAAACGGCCTCCAAAGTTCGGAGCTGGAAGAACAGCTCTGGGCCGTCCGGCAAGCTGAAGATGCCGCCCGAGTCCAAGGACTTCGAGCCACCCCCTGAGGCCACCAAAACCAAACTGCCGGCTCAGTCTTTTACATAAGTTATTTCATTCTTAATAGCTGCTAACAAAATGAAAATCAGAAAGAAGAAACAAACAAACAAACAAAAAAGTTGTCGCAGTTTCACCTGAAAGGCGAAGCATCAATTGCGATAGCAAATTTGTAGAGAGCTATACGGAGTAATGATATTAGCTTCATCAGCTGTATAAATTTGGACATGCAGCAGCACCGGCAACGCGCAGAACTGTTGTCGACGCCGTCGGCGTTTTTCCCGCGTTCGCTCAAAATGCCTGCGGCGTTGGTGACTGTTGCCGGAGCCTCTGATATAAATAGGCATTTGGTGCCGCAGCTAAACGTCGTCTCCCTTCCCTCCCCCTCCCCCCCCTCCCCCACGGCCTCTCGCGCGTCGAAAGAAGGCGCGTTTGCTCTACATATATGATGATTGTAAAGGAGGAAAGAGACGCCTACTTCTGCAGCCCTTAAGGAAGCACGGCGCAGAACGCGCGTTTGTTCTCCGCCGTGCGTTCACTCGCCGTGAAAGAGCGCGTCCCTCGCGCCCTTTCACTCGCACATACAGCGTTCGGCGGCGCGCGGCGACGATTTCATCTCGATTGACGTCATACGGAACCTCACGGCGACGGCGACGGCGACGGCGACGGCGACGGCAACGGCGACGGCGACGGCGACGCCGACGGCAGAAATTGCTTTTGAGTGTCCATATAATTGCTATCGCAATAAAACAAGTAACTCATATAGGCATTTCCTTTCAGAAGGAACCAACAGGAACAGTAATACGTCTTCGGCTTGGTGGAAACGACACACCTATACATTTGAAGTGACTAGAGGAAACATCACCGGAATCATTTATTATCGTTGCCGCCAATAAAGGCATGTCAGCCCAAGTCGAAGCACACGTTCGATTCTCAAAACGTAGCCGTGCAGCTGTTGTCGTCAGTTGTTTGGCTCTTCCACTGTAGCTGCCGTGAGTTAATTCCCGGCTGAAGTTTAATTCATCGTGCTCAGGGGGCACCAGTGTGATTTGACTTCGGAAGTGCCCGGCTGTTGAGGCTGTCGCTTGTTTGCACCAAGATGACGGAGTAGGTGATGATAGATCCAGCCAGCTGCAATGAACATGAATGTGGCAATCAGTGTGTCGAACCAATCTCGAAACAATAACCTGTACTTGAACTGGAATTTCGGCCCGAACTGAACCCGAAATCATATTCTTATAGAGCGTGCTTGAGCTCGAACCAAATCTGAACCTAAGAAAAAGTAATAATGGTGACCGGTTTACCGCGACATGGTTCGAACATGTAGGGTGACAAGGAGGGCCTCAGTAGATCCGTGATTTTACGAAAAAAAGTAGGCAGTTTTCCCGACAGGTGATGCATTGAAACCGATAGCAAGGTATAGCGTTGCGCTGAAAGCTTTTCATAACGCTGGCTAAAGCCCCTGAAAAATAAACTTATTTTTCAAGGGCTTTAACGCTGGCGCGATAAGAGCGCCGCCAGCGGCATTGCAGGCGTCACGCACAGATGGTTGCACGAGAAGAGACTAAAGAAAAAGCTTTGGCGTTTTTCAGTGCCCAACGATATATATATAGCTCGGCGTTCAGTTTTAAGTCCTCTTAGACTATACCCGGCGACAACTTTATTTAGCAGTGCAGCTAAAGCTACGGAGCCGAAGCTGCGCACATTCTTTTTACTGCGCATCTGCATGTAGTCCGCGAATGTAAGCCACTGGAAGCTACGTAACGCAAAACAAACCGTAGCAATTATTTTAACAATGGGGCTGTTTAAGCCGGCCGTTATTCTGTTAAACGTCCACAAAACACGTTGGCCGATCCTGGCGGTAGTGCAGAAAGGGCTCAAGCGCAAGGGCAAATACCCCTGTGAACTAGTGAAGCTGAGCGTTGATAAGTCTAGCTAATCATGGTTGGGACTAATTAAGTTTAGTCAGTCATTGATATTCAATCGATCGATAAACAATCAATAGCTAATCGATAATCGATTAATAATCAATGAATGCTGGAAAAAGCTGGGCATGACTTCGTAGTGCTTAGCCAAGCCCAAGAGCCAGGACTAGCTAGGTGCCCATCAGCTCTGCTGTCTCTTTAGCATTGCGCCTGCACTGCAAGCTACGCTAGGTAGTTGTTTTTTTTTTTGTTGTTCAAGGCTTATATGATAACAAATAAACAGCTTGCTTAGGAAAAAGATATTGTTTCTTGCTGTTCATGCTTTCTGTCTTTCTGGCATACATGTCTAGTTTTCCTGATAAAAAAAGTTGTCGCAGTTTCACCTGAAAGGTGAAGCATCAATTGCGATAGCAAATTTGTAGAGAGATATACGGAGTAATGATATTAGCTTTATCAGCTGTATAAACTTGGACATGCAGCAGCACCGGCAACGCGCCGAACTGTTGTCGACGACGTCGGCATTTTGCCCGCGTTCGCTCAAAATGCGTGCGGCTTTGGTGACTGTTGCCGGAGCCTCTGATATAAATAGGCACTTGGTGCCGCAGCTAAACGTCGCCTCCCTTCCCTCCCCCTTCCCCCCCTCCCCCACGGCCTCTCGCGCATCGGAAGAAGGCGCGTTTGCTCTACATATATGGTGATTGTAAAGGAGGAAAGAGACGCCTACTTCTGCAGCCCTTAAGGAAGCACGGCGCAGAACGCGCGTTTGTTCTCCGCCGTGCGTTCACTCCCCGTGAAAGAGCGCGTCCCTCGCGCCCTTTCACTCGCACATACAGCGTTCGGCGGCGCGCGGCCACGATTTCATCTCCATTGACGTCATACGGAACCTCACGGCGACGGCGACGGCGACGGCGACGGCGACGGCGACGGCGACGGCAGAAATCTGCTTTTGAGTGTCCATATAATTGCTATCGCAATAAAAAAGAAAGCTTGTGTAAACCATGAAGGAAGGGAAAAAAAACTAGGAGGGAGCGTCACGTGACAATCCTGGAGCCTACTCATAAAACATTTAGAGGAATGGGATGATGGGAAATAGCCTTCGCGTGATAGGCAAGCGGTAGATTTAGTCGGCTCGCTTTGGTTGCGTCTGCCGCGGGGGTTTCGGAAAGTGCGCACATGGTAGGCGTGGCAAATGCACGCCGAGGGTGAGCGAACAAATTCAAGTGTGTTAAGCAGCAGAGCCTTTGTTATGTCAGTCACGTATAGTAACGAACCACCACGCGGCTCCCCACTAAAGCAGCAGACAGGTGCCAGGGCTGTAGCGAACGAAGGCGTTGGGCGATACACCGCCAATGTGCCCAACAACCCGGAAGAGCCATCTCAAGGACGACTGGTCTCGTTTCAGGGTGGCTTCAGGGAAACGACGAAACCTTTCATTTCACGGAAACGAGGAAACGTCTGAAGGCAACCAAGCCACCCTTCCGAGGGCGATTCACGCATTTGGGGGAATTTTCTGGAAAACAATCATGTCTTTCGCCCCGCAAGCATGTGCAGGCGATCAAATGAGCGTCCATGGTCCGCCGCGACTGCTTTCCCGTGTGAAAAAAAAAAACTCGTCCCATCTTGTGCCCAACGATGGACTGGCGAGCCTGGGACCCCGACCATATTTAAAGCCGTGCCGGCCCATTGCTGAGGCAGATGGTCCCAGCCGACGCTGTCGTTCTGCTCAATGCCTTCTGCTTCTCAACAGACCGGCGAGAACCCAATAGGCGCGTCTCAACAGCGTAACGACGTCGCACCACACAATCTTACAAAATATTGCACCTAAATTTCAAGGAAAGGCGACGACTTCGGCGTTTACAGTGCCGGCTCATGCTTTTTATTTATTTCACAGCGAAAGACGCAGAGCACAACTTTTTTCCTAAGCAAACATGCGACGTTTAATAATCCCGCGAAACATCCCGTCTCATCCTATATGGGTGCAAGACCGCGGTACAAAAATTAGCAAGAAAATACGCACCGCAGTTTAAGGTACACAACAGCTGATTTCACGAAACAATAGACTACGCTCGAGCATACTCTGGACTGGTTTCGAGGTGAGAGTGCTGACTAACTGCGGTGGTAGGTGCAAGTGATGCTTTGAAAATTGTATCGTCGTGGGTCTGGCTCCCCAGTCTATCTCCTAATTCCAAGGCAATGCACTCGAAGCAAAGAACGACGACCGCGGTAGCATAAACCTACACGTTATACTACTTCATATGTGCCTCCATGCCCTTGACGGCAGGTGACACCAATTTTTCCCACGTACCAAACAATCACGAATGGTCCGGCAACCATGTGGGCCTATTCCTATACCCAAAAGGCGCCGCGCACAAGACCTCGGAGAACCGGAGGGGTGGCTTCAGAGGAGGTTGGCTTGCTGCGACTAGCGGAATCACGCGACGCTCCCTCCTAGTTTTCTTTTCTCCTCCTTACTGTAAAACCTGTAAACGACCTGCAAAACGTCAGCACTACTTGTCGTAGTAACACAAGAGCAGGAGTTCCGCATGTGCGTGCGGGTAGCTTTCGCTGTGCTACCACGGAAAGTTGTCGTCGGCTTTGGTGCATGCACCACGCTGCGTGGTACGTATGCAGCTGCTCAGTGTGAAGGTTAATGTGCGCGCGCACAACGCTGATACCAGCAGCGGAAGCCAGAACGCTGCCCTGGCTCCAGCAGAGCTGCCTGAGCGGCATCGTTACTTAGCATCGTTGGTTTTGCAGACAAACGCTCTGCACCTCGATACTGAGACAGCACAAACCTCGCCAGCGGTGACGGGACCAACGCCTATCACAACAAATAGCGCGAAAATAGTGGGAAATATGCGTGCTACTCCGTGCTTAAGAACATACTTGCTGTGTGTCGCATAAGTGCACCACAAAAAATACACAACTGTGTTATAATAGAGACTATACCACGTTTGGCAGTTGGTTGCAATTTGTGATTGAAGTGATAAGTGTGCTTCGTTGCAGTAGGTTAGTTTGAAGATCTATGGCCCTTCTTGGCATCTCAGGGCCCGTTTTGATTGTCTGTCACATTCAAAGGTAACACGAAAATGTGTTGGCATCGGCTCGGGTATCCGCAGTGTCATTCGTGTGCGCCAATTAGAAGCCTCTCTTAGAACGAGCGCCAGCTCAACATACTGAGCACGAAATGTCACCTTCCATCTTATATTTGTCTAGGTTAGATATATTATTTTAAGGGTGTATGCTGTGAAAGAGGTGCATTACTACGGCCACTGATCTGGTCTACTGCTAGTTTGCGTACAGGAACACATTTACGGAAACCTTGTGCAAGGACCACAGCAGCTTTGGAGGTTTGTGAAGATCGGGTTTAGCGGGCATTGCAATTCTTTATTTGGCTGCAATAGCAGCGAGGACACTGTGCCGAGCTGAACAGTCATTCTCAAAATTGTCAACTGGACCGACACCGATGGAATCTTTTGCCACCATCTAGGGTGCCTACATGCAACGCCGTTTTAGGGTGGTGACAACACCAAAATTTTGACTGCTATGTACCGCCAAATTTGGTGCGAAGCCATTTTGACCCCAGTCTTTCTGCCTTTTTTGTCACGCTCTGATGTACTCATGTTGGCACGTGATCTATTAAATTTCTTTAATTTAGTTTTCCGTCACTGTGAACAAGAAACCTGCATACATCTTTAATATACTAGTTGCCTTTTCCTTTTATTTGAACACATCAAACTTGCTTTTATATTGCACTTCGTGTGACACATATAAAGCAAGAAGTTATAAGGCACGATGGAGTGCTCGTGGTAGGATTATCTCACGCCAAGAATGTGAACTGCATTAAGCATCGTCGTTGCCTTCCAGTTGTACATAATATATAAAGGGTGTTTTATTGCGATAGCAATTATCATCATCATCATCATCATCATCAGCCTATATTTATGTCCACTGCAGGACGAAGGCCTCTCCCTGCGATCTCCAATTACCCCTGTCTTGCGCTAGCGTATTCCAACTTGCGCCTGCGAATTTCCTAACCTCATCATCCCACCTGACTTTCTGCCGTCCTCGACTGCGCTTCCCTTCTCTTGGTATCCATTCTGTAACCCTAATGGTCGATATGGTAGACGATATTCTAGTTGACATTAAGCGGAAGAAATGGAGCTGGGCAGGCCATGTAATACGTACGATGGATAACCGGTGGATAGCAATTATATGGACACTCAAAAGCAGATTTCTGCCGTCGGCGTCGCCGTCGCCGTCGCCGTGAGGTTCCGTATGACGTCAATGCGGATGAAATCGTGGCCGCGCGCCGCCGAACGCTGTATGTGCGAGTGAAAGGGAGCGAGGGACGCGCTCTTTCACGGGGAGTGAACGCACGGCGGAGAACAAACGCGCGTTCTGCGCCGTGCTTCCTTAAGGGCTGCAGAAGTAGGCGTCTCTTTCCTCCTTTACAATCACCATATATGTAGAGCAAACGCGCCTTCTTCCGATGTGCGAGAGGCCGTGGGGGAGGGGGGGAAGGGGGAGGGAAGGGAGGCGACGTTTAGCTGCGGCACCGAGTGCCTATTTATATCAGAGGCTCCGGCAACAGTCACCAACGCCGCACGCATTTTGAGCGAACGCGGGCAAAACGCCGATGGCGTCGACAACAGTTCTGCGCGTTGCCGGTGCTGCTGCATGTCCAAGTTTATACAGCTGATAAAGCTAATATCATTACTCCGTATAGCTCTCTACAAATTTGCTATCTCAATTGATGCTTCACCTTTCAGGTGAAACTGCGACAACTTTTTTCGAAGTGCGCTGTAATAAAGACTGTCCTTACTAATCTGTTTAACTAAAACGTAGACGTGCCGTGTATGGCGCTCAGACGCGCCGTTTGTCTCTGGCTGCTGAGGCCAAAGTTTATTAAAAGAAGTTAATTAATTTCACGTCACCAAGGGTTGCGGGAAGTATGGTCTGTCGGGTGATCTTTCGCCATTTTTGTCCCCACAATTAACCCGCCAATTTAGCCTGCGGTGGCAAGTACCCTTAAAAAGGCTGTCACCACCCTAAAACGGCGTTGCATGTAGGCACCCTACCACCATCTGGCAGCCATACTTAAACGGGATCTCTTTAAAGGAACCGTTTCGACCATGGCTTCAATCCATATATGGTCGTCATTGCTGAGATTTTACGAAAGCAGACCAATTATCGTGTCCATTCGTCATAGCGCGTAGTGTGTTTGCCTCCGGAACAGTCCTGCGGATCTCCACAGCGATTTCATTGGCTCACTCAACTGTACACATGGCCTCCTGAGCTGTACACTGTGGGCAGGGTCGGCGCACTTTGTATGGGCACTACGTCTTTGTGGAGGATACTGCTTGTACTCATAGTACCTGCTGGTGTTCACGCAGTAGTACACTGGTTGCGCTGTCCGATGAGTAGCATTGCGATCTACACTCTACAATCAGTAACAGCTAATAATGCATCAGCATTCTTTGGTGAGTATCTGAGTTCCGTCACGCAATAAGTGTAATGCCCTGTACCTGCACAAAAATACGTAATTCGAGATATTTATTCGTTAGAATAGATTAAATGTACACTATCGATAGCTTTAAAAGTGATTAGGAACAATTTATACCAATAAACAATTATCAGAGATTACCCAAGAAGATACAAAGGGTTCCATAGAAGATGCATGGAGAAGCTCATAGTAGGGGTGGGCCAATTGTAATGTGGGGGCGGGCAAATTTAAATTTGGAGGTGGGTTACCTTAAATTTGGGGATGGCCCAACTTGAAATTTGGGGTGGGCCAACTTGAAAATTTGGGGGGTGGCATGGGCCATTTGAAATCTGTGGTGGGACAACTTAAAGTTTTAAGGTGGGTCAACTTGAAATTGCATGTGGCTCAACTTGGCATTTGGGTTGGGTGAACTAGAATATCGATTTGTGGGTGGGCAAACTTGAAATCGGCGGATAAGCCAACCTAGATTTCGGAGTGGGTATACTTAAATTTGGGGGTGGCCCAACAGGAAGTTTGGGGTGGGCCAACATAAATTTGCAGATGGACGAACTTGAAATTTGGACATGGGACAACTTAAATTTGAAAGTGGGCCAACTAGAAATTTGGGAATGGGCAAAGTGAAATTTGAGGGTATGCCTATGCATACTTAACAACTCCAGTTGAGTTTCGGCACTTTTGCGTCTACAGCGTGATTGGGAGTTCGGTGAAATTCTCTACGTCAAAGCTCTGACGGCGACAACTCAGTTAGGTAAGAGGTATAGCGAACGTTGATTCTTGCTGCTCGGCCAGCTATTAATAAGCAGCGTCGCAAATTTTTAAGTAACTTTAGGCTCCCTATAGCTTTTAGCAGCATTCCTAATTGTTTGTGAGGTAATTTAGAGCGAGACTTCTGTGGAATGCAAGGTTGGAACATGTATCGTTAACAATGTCCCTAAAAAAATTGGCTTCGTCCGAGATCTCCACTCATGCCACTTAAAATATCATTTGACGTGTACCGAGCTATGCTTTATAACTACAATAAGGTCTTAAGTTTTTTTGTCAACATAATAAATTTTAAGTAATTTTCACACAAATTATTTTCTTACCCTCTTGGGGATGGCTAGGCACTTCAGCTAAAGATTTGTTAACTGCTTTGACTATCTAATTTTCTTGTTTTCTCTAAATATTTCAGGAACAAATGCATGGTTTCATCAAGATGATGAAGTGTTTGTAAATTTGTGTTTAATAATAATAATAATAATAATAATAATAATAATAATAATAATAATAATATAATTGTGGTTTTGTGACCTTACTTTTGGAATTTGCTAAATCTATAATTTATTGAAGGATAAATAAATGAATCATGTAAAAATGGGAAAATAATAATAATGCAATCTTTTTGTGTCACATAGAAAATTATAAATGGCTCGGTAAACATTCCCGTGGCTATATCCTAACACCGTGGCTCCAAGTGAGAGTACAACTGAACTGCTTAACGGCAGTCCTAGATTATGAAGTGGGATTTCCAAACATCGTTGTCGATGATTAGAAAACCGCCGACACGATAATAAAAAGTGATCGATAGATTCTGGTTCATTGCAGAGGTAGCATGATAGGGATGCCGCCAGACCACATCTGTGCAAGTAAAAATTTAGTTGAGGGCACGGTTCTCCAGCTCGCGCGGGATCTTTGACTTTGTCGTCTTCTTCGCTGTTTTTGCTGGGCACGCAGTGCTGACCGCTTGCTGGCTCAAAACACCAGGTGGCAATGTGTTATTAATATGGAGTGTCCCAAGCTATCTTCAAATTTTGGCTAATGAGGTCGATAGGCTGACAATATAATGGTCACTGCCTAGTGTTTCGTCTAGGTTCTTTCAGGACACTACCTCTACGTTTTTGGTAAACGTCAGATAAACTCACGCTGTTCTCCAGTCGGGCAGGTGCTAGTGCCTGCATTTCTAGTTGCAGTTTGAATTTGTCCCTCACCTGCACCAGCCTGGTGCCCTTTGGAGCCTCTCTTATGTACCACCAGTGTGTGTGCGGTGCGTTAAATTAATCAGCAATGATTACTTTCTCTTTGTGATTCATTTTGCCGACTGTTATTTCACTTAACTTTTCAAAATACGTGCCTTTCTTGAGGGGGGGGGGGGCTGGGGCTATATACATTAACAATTAAAAATGATAATAATTATAATATTCATAATAATAATACTTATTATGAATAGTACTAAAACAGCAAAGAATGGGGTTAAAGGTTCTAGTGAAAGTATTATTTTGAAAAATTCGAAGGAAATGTTAAGTCTGTTTTGGGATGACCCTTGAGTACCTGGAATACATACACTACCACTAGTTCTAATATGTGGTGTTGCCATCATTGTTGCCTTAGCGGCTGTAATTATGCGTATCAATTTTTGTTTATCAGGTGATGCTTCTTCTTTATGACATTGTGTGCACTGTAACAAATACCATGAAAGATGTAAAAAAGTGTCTGCGGTATAACGGGCAGACGATCGCGCTTTTGCACTGAATGACCCTCGTTCAATCCCATTCATTCTCACCGTCGAACATGTAATCTTTCTGTGTTCTTTAGCAGATATTAGATATAAGGTAATACTGGAATCTAGTGATCTACCGCAAAGTGCTTGGTATGAGGCAAGAAGTGCTTCGCATTTCATATAAATACGTAAGTACGTCTTACCGACACAAGGAGTGGCATATTGAGTTCGAAGTAATTTCCTCCAGTAAGGAACATTTCTTCGGGATGGATGGAATTGTGGAGAAATGCAACCTGCGCAGTGCATAAAAAATGTTACCGTTGTCATTGTTGCATCTACTAGCAACAATGTCAGAGTTATTCGCAGCCCAACAATGTATCAAGAAGAGTACTCTTTATAGGATTTTGTCGCACATTAATCATGAAAAGAGGTCAACATTCAGGTCAAACTTTTCGTGAAGTTAAAAAGACGTAACTCGGACCTCACCTGTCCACAGCGCGTTGTTGGCTCATGGAAGATAGGCACCTTCATTAGGTATTCCTTCAGCTCTCGGACCTAGAGAAGCAACGTAAAGTAACAAAACAATGGATATATACAACAAATACAAAATGCACTATAAACAAAAGGTAACACAATGTGAATATATACACAATTGTGGCTGCGTAAATATTGATAAAGATAAAACGTTATGCGTGCAGGCATACGAACTACAAATTATAGACATCAGAGAGAAAGAGGGAGAAATGACCCTGCACTGTACTCTAAATCAATTTAACAGATGACGTCAATAAAAGCATAAAATCGCTGGTGTCGTGTGTTCTGCGTTTCTTGCCATGGTAATATGCGCGTGATCGCACCTTTATTGCTCAAACATTTATTTGTCTTCTGAAGATGCAACGGTAACAATATTGGGGACCAGTGATGGTCTTCGTAAAATCAAGGCGGTTGAACGTAGGGCCACACTTTTGAACAAGAAAGTGTTTTATGCCGGCTTTCAGGAGTAATTTGCTACAAAGGACGTAACGGATGTGACGTCGGCTTTGGCGCCGACATCTAGAAGCGGTGATGCGAAGTACTGCATCGTGACAGTAACGAGCGCCCACAGGGAGCACTTCGGTAGTCACAGCGCGGCGGAGGCTCCAACGCAGTGTAGCCACAGAATAAAAAAACCAAGTGTATGGTTCGCGACTTTGCAAAGTCGTCATTTTCAAGGAAGTACTGCGTAATAAATAGCGAAATAGACATTATTAAAACTGTCCGACGTTAGGATTCGAACCCAGGACCTCTAGTACAGAAGCCCGACATTGAAACCATTACGCCACGGACGCTTTCTTGTTCTTCATTGCATAGGTATAACAGTCAATCGCGTAGTGACAAATTCATAATTTTAGAACTGTTTCATGTGTAACAAGCATTCCATACGGGGCACCCAATCGGGTACACATTTTTCCCTTTTTCCATTTCGAGGACTGGAATGAGAGACTCGCGAACGTACTCTGCAGGTCGAGCATCAACGTCTGTATGGCGAACAGCCATGAGTGACGTCCAATTACTATGCAGAGCCAGTAGCATAATAATATCATATGGAAAACCATCCTCGCTATCAACAATTAGGTACCTTATTCCTTGTGCATCCAAAGGGAAATCCTTCTTTAAGGTCATTTGCAGGACATCCCAGAAGAACACGCCATCCCAGCATTCCAGGAACACGTGTTCAACGACACGCAGCTTAGAAGAATGCCCTTATCAGTTTCTCGCGGGCAAGTCAGCGCGTTGAGACGCCTGGCGCATTTCAACGCCACTCGCCAACAGCACACCGCGCGCGAAGGAAACATGCAATACGGTCGCCGTCCCACAAATCATGCGCCCGGCGCTGCAGCGGACCGTGAGTTCATAAAGCAATCATGAAGCCGCTTCTGTGAAGACACGTTTCACCTTCGTGTTCTACCAATTCCTATGACAGAGGAATCACCCATAAATTGTTTGATGTTGGCAGTGCCACGGCAGTGTTCGGCTTAGTTTGGACCACTCGGGGTTACCGCAAAGAAGACATACACCGTTCGAATTATTTAGTCTGGCAAGAGTTAACGTATTAAAATTAAGCAGGATGCTGCCATGGAAACAGCAGCGGAACGATACGAAATAATTTTGACCTTCGGGGTTCTTTAACCCACAGCTGAAGCATGGTACACCAGCATTTTCGCATTTCCTCTTCCTCAAAGTGCGGCCTGCCTCGGCCACGTAAAATGTCTGTGCACGCATATGCTTCAGGACCGCAGGCGTGCGTATAAACGCTCCCTATACAGCCGGGGATCGAATCCAGCCATCTTGTGTTCGGCAGAAGAACACCACCTCTCCCTACTACTCAGTAAAGAACGCACGCCAGAACCTGTAGTCGATTGCAGCCTAATAATTTAGTACGACCTCTGCCCTCGAAATCCCACAGTGCTTGGCCCTTTTGCCTTCCCGCACCGCATCGTAGTTCCCGAGAGACGCCGATACTGAAAGTAAGTCAGTCTGCGCCGTGACATCACCGAAATGGGCGAACGCCCAATTGGCCAGCGCCACTATACAAATTCTCTTTGAGTTGCAAAGAGGTGTATTTGCTACGGTATTCATAGGTTGCCCAGACTATATAAGTGCACAATCAGGTCACATCTCATCACATAATCATTTCCTCTCAGAACCTTTCTAGGGGGGTAATACACAAAGAAAGGGTGAATATAGCGGCCCATGACGTCAGTCGGTCGAAAGTGCAATCAGTACATTCGTGTCAACCTGCGCTCACACAGAAACGAACCCGCTACCATATCTGTGCTCATAATTACACCCAAAAGCCTGTGACTAAATTGATTTGAGATAAGCGAGCCACTGACCTCGTTGGACATCTTCTGACTCAGCCGCACCACATCGGCGAAATCGACGACGGAGTAGAAGCAGTACGCCATCATCATCGTGAGCTGTTCCGTGGACACGCCTTCGTCGAACACGCTGTATATGCTAATGCAGCTGTCGATCAGGATGACGGTCGCGGACTCCATGATGGGAATTTGCCATGTCGCATTGATCATCTGCTTCAGGTTCCGGATGGAGGACAGGTTGATCCTCACGGCCTCCAGGTCATCATCGGCGCCCGTGAGTTTGGCGATGGCGAATCCGTGGCCTGTCTCGAGTGTCGTCTTGAGTGCGTCGCGTTGGTGGCGTATGTAAGACACGATCACTTCGCAGCACGGCCTCAGCATGACGAAATGAACTATGTCGTAGACGGAGAAGAGCAAGTTGGACAGCAAGGTTGCGGCCTTGAGCAGGAATTCGAGGAACTGGCTGCCCGCGACGTTGACCACCCGCATGGATATGCTGGACGTTGACCACGACGAATGCAGAAAAGCCGACCACGAAGAAGAACCTGAGTTAGACATGTTTTTAAAGGGTACTGAGTGAATTTACAGATGCCCCATTGTATAAATTCAAGTGACACTTGACACTTGATATGATGAACGGCAGACCACGGAGAAATTAAAGCCTCAGCCAGGACCAATCGTTTTGACACGTGAACTTCACCGGGGCGGTAGTTTTTATTTAACTGCCCAAATCTCTTCAGCTTCCACGCAAGTTTCTCGCTGTGATACTATAAACTGTCGTCAGAAAAAAGATTAACTCGAAACATAGTTGCTAATGCAACTTCGTAGAATGTGCTAAATTAGCAATTTAACACTTCCGCTGCAACATGATGCTGATACGCAGCCTATGCGCTTGAAATAAATACGTTCTGTAAAGGAGAGTGACTGGGCCTGCCTTAAAAAAACTTCGTATAAGCACTGGTGATTATTCAAAACTTAACGAGAGGTAACAATTAACCAAACCTGAACACCTTACCCCGTTACCCCCATTCTCTCGACAGGGGAAGGGCCTGTGATTTTTGTAGATTGCAGTTTTGCCTATAGATGTCTCTTTTTATGTGTCTTCTTTTGATTATTTTTTGTGCGTAAATGTTATCTATGCCATTTTTACGTATCATAATCAGTGTATGCGGCCTCCTGGCTTAGCAGCTTACCAGAGCTGTTATTGTCTTCCCATTTTGTTTGGTTGTATAATTCTAGTATAGGTTTCACATTCGCTTTACGTGTCTTCACCCGTCATTGAATTGTATAGTTTCCGCGTTTTCTTTCACATGCTAATTATGCCGACCGTGCTCATTGTACATTTTCTTTTTTAATACTCACTCATGTATCTGGTACATACTTCGTGTGTTTTCATTATGTAATCCGCTCCTACTGTAATGCCCGAATGGGCGAAATATATGTATGCCATTAAATAAATAAATAAATAAATAAATAAATAAATAAATAAATAAATAAATAAATAAATAAATAAATAAATAAATAAATAAATAAATAAATAAATAAATTATATTACTCGTGATACTAGCGGCCACTACGACTACTAACAGCACTACATCCCCCGACCCCCACTCACACTTCTACGTCGAATGCTTTGCGAATGACGCGCTCACTGGCCTCAGACACGTCGCGAAGCATGCTCTTACACTGATAGCTCAAGCTGGATGGACAGTGAAATCAAACACACCTCAGAACGTACGAGATCCGGGACCTGTAGTGATGATCCTCTCGGTTGAACCCCGTTCTCTTCTCGTATTCGGCCGATTTTCTGAAGAACTCGACCATGGCCCTGGTGCCGAATATGGCCGTCGTTACGTGAATAGTTACTCTCAGGGCCATCACGCCTAATATGACGAAGACCAGCGGCTTCGTGAAGGAGCTGACCCTGAAGAGGGTACGCGCCCCGAGGACCACGCCGGGGCCGAGTTTGAGCGTGATGAAGCAGAGCAGGCAGGCGAGCGAGTACAGGGTGTACCACGTTCTCCATTCGACGCGCACGTCTTGCACGTGTCGTGACTGCAGGCCTTGCAGGAAGAACAGCCCAACAGCCCGGCAAATCCAGCCGTATGGCTTGAAGTGCGCAGCCATGACGCTCGCCATGTCGATGCCGATGAAAGGACTGGACCCTTGATTAGCACTGAAATTCACCGAGGGATGGACACGCTTAAGAAGCAAAGTAAGAAAGCCCTTTCCAATGCACCAAATATAGTTGGTGCGAATCGAAGCTTGGGCTAGTTTCTTTAAGATGATTGTAGAAGCTTAACTCGGATGCAAGTAACTGCATGGACACAAGGTGAAACAGATTTGTTCTCTTGGAATGTAATCATTGAATGAGTATTGACGGACACGACTTCGCAGCACAGACTGCCTTAATCCTCCATTGCTTAAAGGGCTGCGAACTCCACACATTGATTTCATTAGATAAAACGGGGAAGTAACAGCATTCGCGCTTCTTAGGGGCCAACTGGCTTTGGATACTTGGCTAGATACAGCAGTACAGACACTACAATATTCTGTGGACACACGATGTGCAGTTGCGAGCAACTAGTCGAGGTTTTCACACTTTTATTTCAAATACTGTACGTTCTAAAATTCACCCTACTATGAAAAATAGACATCTTCATTCGCGACAATAAAATTGTGGAATAGTTCGCCATATTTGCTACAATCATCATCCTTCTACGCATTTAAACTTGAGCTTAAGTATTACAGCCAGCATAACTATATTTGCATTCCTCGTTATTTTAACTTATGATATTTGTATGTATTGTATTAGTCAAGCATTGTATGTAGCATTAAATACCAGAATTGTATTTTGACTTAACATGTGTTGTACTTTCGTTACAATCCATAAGACACATTATTGTTCGTAATCCTGTTTTAATTTTTACTTATGGTGTTCTTTGTAGCTTGCTGCTTTTCCCATATGTTTCCTCGTCCTTGTTGTTAACGGAGGTTGATGTTCCATGCTTTCACTTTGGGACCCTCGTCTGCATATTATTTGAAATTCGCTCAATGTCTGATGAACGAAAAATAAACTGAAACTGACCACAGGCGTCGAGAAAAAAACTTTTGTATTGAAGTCCATAGGCACGGAATCGAAATAAAGAGGTACAACCCAAGCCTGCGTGTTCGAACATTGCACTACACTGGCAGTATTGCACGTTGCACTGATGTGCCATAAAATATTTAAATATTTTCGCTGATGCCAAGGTCTGTAAACTTTTGCTACCCAAATAACCTTTCTTGTGCCAGTGAAGTTTGGTACTTCATTTCTAAAGCTAAAGATAAGGTTCCCTACGTCATGGAAACCGCCTTTTTTCTTTAGAGCACAGTCCAAGTCGTCCTTCGGAGAAGTTAGGTGGTGCCTGAGGCAAGCTTCTTAAGGCGCGGTGTATCCTTGCAGACGCCTGTATACCACCTGAAAATAAAGAAATGCGCCCGACCTTCTCCACCGTCATTTAGGTGGACATCACGAGAAGACTAAAGGGACGCTAAAGATAACATTAGGTTGAACTGTATTAGTAAGTTAGGCTTTTACGATACAACAAAGCTATTCTTACCGCGATAGGAAGCCAAGTAAGACGCAAAAGGAGCAAGACGGGTGGCGGCGTTACCTGCAATGTGCCGCAGCAGCACGTCACGATGTCAATCGATATTCACGGTTTCTGCTCAGGCCTAGGTAACAATTAGGACTATAAGATGAACTACATTGCGGTCTAAGAGAGGTAGAAAAACTGAGCATAGCACGCTTCGCGAATTTTGATCTCTCCACGACGGCCCAAGTACGAGATAAAAATAACTTTGAAATCCGGGACGTGATACTGAAATACCGGCACTTCTATTTCGGCGCAAAATCAATCCCTTCAGTCACGAATTATGATCGACTGTCGATAAATGTATAAATTTTACATAACTTTATGCCAATGTGCTGCAGACTCCAAGTCAAGGTGGTAGAATTACTCTTTCTGCATTTTCTGGTGAGTCACCATAATCAAAAAGTGATTAATTATTTATTTTTGTGCGCTCTGTAATGAAACGTCTCTTCATAAAAAAGAATTGAATCACTAGTGTGAATTACCTGCACAAGTTAATTATTGGTTGCAAGCATTACTATACAAAATACTTTGCAACTGCTACAGAAACGTCCTACACCACACCTCCCGTGAAACACTGTAGTGCTTTCTCCAAAGCGACCTTCGGTAGCGATAGATTTCCCTCAGAAGCAAAATGAAATTACTTGATGTACGTTGAACATTTAATTTACATTAAGATTAGTTTTGGTGGTTTATTCCTTGCCACAACTGCACAGAAGTGGCAAAAAGAAGTCGCGTACACAAATATGTACACCGTGGCTGAAAAAGTCAAGAAACTGGAAGTTTAGCATTCGTTTTTCTTCCTTTAGTAATTATCCTTCTACCACGAAATTAAACGCCGACTGACACGAAACTTCACTTAGGCTAACCAGGCTCGAAATGAGGGGTATATATACTTCTTCAGCTACCTTGGCAAAGCTGCGGCGCTGGTAATTGTCTACTTTTATTTTTGCAATCTTTAAATAGCAGTTAACAGAATACGCGTGCACCTGGTGTTTAGCGGAAATGAGGTCAGTCCCAGCACGTCTCCTCCGACATTTTTCAGCGCGTCGCATGTAACATCGGTCGGCGCGCAATCTCGAAAGATGAGACCCACTTTCTCGCGTTTGCCCGAGCATTGTGCGCATGCGTGAATCGCGCCAGAGACACGCGAAGACTTTGGCTCCTCGAAAGCTGCCTTTCCCTAAGTACTACAATACCACGGAGGAGGAGGAGAGCGCTTTGCTCAGTTTGTCCCTAGCCCAACTGCACAGCGCTGCCGCAGATAAAGCACTCCGGAATAAGCTAGCTCTCCGTTCCACTTTCGTGGCGTCGCATCAAAGGGTTCCGCTCGGGAATGGGAAGTCCTCTGTCCCAATTGCGTATTCGATAAACTTTTAGAGGGCAGCTCTCAAGCACACGTTGCTACGTCTAGCGTCGCCGTCCCCTCGTAACTGAGCGAACGATCACAGCGAAGGATGAAAGAGCAAACGCGGAGCACAGTGGGGGATGAAAGACGGCGATAGCGAAGAGAGCGCATAGTAAGAAAGCGGAGGGGAGGGTATGGCGAAAGCGTGAGAAGAAAAGTGTGGTGCCGCGCAAGACGCGCTCCGCAGTGACGATGGCTACGAGATGGCGCCAGAGTAGAGCGCGTCGTCTAAACACAGATGACGCCACTGGTACCATATATGGAAACAAAGCAGTGCCTGAGCGGAGGTCTGTCAGCGGCGGCCACTGTGAATAGCGCCCACGCGTCTCCCACGTGCTGCCTCGCGATCTCCCGATTAGCGAGGCAGTCGCTCTACACTTCGCTCCGTTTGTAACGTTCCGCACGAGACAGATTGGCCGTGCCAGCCAATATATCGCGAAATGAAAACACGCATAGAGCTGCGCTCCAATTTCGCTTTAAGGAGTATCGTAATTGTCGGTGAATTTTTTAAACTTTTGTTCTAAATTATCATAATTTCTCCTTTTCACTTTTGCTGTAGATGTTCTTTTCCTATGCTTTACTGACACGCCTGACACAGACGGTTCCTGCACGGCGGAGATAGGGTGGAGGCGATAGATGCCGCTCCAGCGACTGTATACCTATGAATAATGGCAGGTTGTTACTGCGAATTCGTTTAGAGTGAAATATTGAATGGCAGGTTGTACTGAAGTTCTTGCTCATGGCTCGGTGGCGCATCCGCAGAGCATGTCCATGTGGAACGTACTCCTCCCATTGTCGACGACTGTGTCACTGGTTGAGCACCGAAGACTCACTGCGAAGCGGCTAACAATATGTCACGTGAGCCTTAGTCAGTCGGACCAAGCACTGACGACAAAAAACTGACGCTCTGCCATTACAGAGTCTGTATCGGCCGTTATGATTCCGTTTGAATTTTAGGCAGCCGACGAAGCAAAGCGCGTCGTCCTCCTTAGTACCTAGGCAGAGGCACATTATCAGACGCAAGACAGGCATTATTTATCCGGGGGACGTTTTGTGCCAGGCAAAACAAGGCGAAGAATCTCTTATATCTGCAAAACAATGCCAAGGAGTCGTGCACGTTACCAGCGTGGTAGGACGTGCGCCGGTGAGCAGTAATGACGGTGCTTCCTTCATTTTCGGTATATAGTTTCGGTATCAAAAGCATCCGTTTTTGCGTGCTTTTCACGATGCATCCACTCTTACTACAAAGGGAAAATTTTCCATGGTGGCTGCTCTGTAGCTACACTATCTGAAACTAGGTTCTTTATATATGTAATTTCGTTAGAGTTTGCTTTTAACAAAAACGGAGTTTCCGAAACATTATTCATTCGTGTGAATGTAATTTAGTATGCTTGCTTAGTGTCATCTTTAGAAACAGCTATGACAAGCCTGCACGTGGCAGGGGCGTGCAATGGCTCACTCGCATTTACCTCCTACAGAAAGCACGCCAATGTTGCCCCGGTTCATCATCATGGAGGTCGCAGGATGTATGTCCTCGCGTATAGAGAAGCTGACTCAAGAGTTTTCACGAAGGGTCCCGTTTAAAATGTGAACCACAGTAAGCACAAGTCTCGGGACATGTATATGCCGTGTTCGTTGAAAGAGTGCAAGTCACATTTAGCACGGCTGTAGTTGTGTACCAGTCACGTGATAAAAGTAACGCCGACCTGTTAGCGTTTCTTAAGGCCCGCACAGCTAGAAGCAAATGGTACAGGTTTCTTGCGTCTGAAATCTCCTTGGTGCCGTGGCATTCAAGTACTTCTGCCCATCCTGTATTAGTTCATGGCTTCTAGTCGTTCCGTAACAGGGGTTCTTGTTGACCCTGCTCGTGTAATCTCTCGTGCAGTCTCATCCTGCTCTGGGGTAGCACAAGTGAATGGCCTAAGGCGGAAATAGAAATAACTACGTAGATACAGCTATTACATAGCGCTTATGCTCTTAGGTACACATTTTGCGGTTAAGTTGGCGAGTACACCCTTGCAGGATAAATGTGGCGATTTTTATAGCCACATTTATGTCGCGTAGTATATACTTTAAGAGTAGCCTCACTTGTGTGCATCGCTACAGTGTGTTTTATCGCTGACGGCAGCTCTGGTTTGGTACATTCTAGCCCCAAAACAGTGTAATAGATAACTTCCATGGTACTTTCTGTTGATTTCTTGTACGCCCAAAGAGTTGGGAAAATGCACGTCTACAGCCACCCCCCTTGAAAATAAGAGAGAGAAATACAAGAGGCCCCAGAAGTGGTTTCGTGTGGTATGTGAAGGAAGTGTTAGGAAGTAGAGGTCGTAGATATAACAGCTGTTTGCCATTGGCCAGCCCTCTTCGCGAATGATATGTCTAACATCACGATTGACTTGTACCTGCTCGTAAGAGCATTTTTAGCATTATGCCGGTTTAGCAAAATAACAGTGCTGGGTAGACAAGGATACAAAGAAGAACACGATACTGGTTCTTTCCCACCAACACGCCCAAGTTTCTCTTCTAGTATAGCATTATACCTTTCTTGTGTGTGAATACGGCCCTAGAATCACACAAACTCCTCCTCCGAGAGATTGACCAGCACATGTGGGATTTCGGCAATGACATGATCCGGAGTTTACACAAGGTCCCAAATTAGGTTTTAATTACCCCACAAATTCTTGGATGGCATCTTTCCTTCCTTTTGTTCCACCTCTGCCCTTCTCTCTGCGTCTTTTTCATCATCCAAAAATACAATCACTGAACATAGTTTTTTGCAGAGGTGCAGTCGACAAGAATACGAATTGCACTATAGCATGCATTCTTTGAATGCGCGTACCACCTGCCTTAATTTGTGGCCACTTTTATTAGAACTCATTTTATTTGGAGCCAGAAACTGATTTCTGGCACGGTGGTGTGGTTAAGACATTGGCTTAAGAGCAGTGATCCTGGGCTCACAATCCCCGGCTAGGGATCCAGTGTTCTGCTCAAGCCAGTTTTGCATCCACTATTCGCACAAAGCATTTACTGGGTTCGCAGTAAGCTAACTAACGTCATTTACAGAAAGTGATATAAACAAGGTTCTTAATGCTTTTCTATTCAGCAGTGTTATTGCATCAAGCTTACATTCACCATAATTCATCGTGGTATATTGAAACGCAAATGCATCCTGTATAATGTCATCTACGCAAGGTAGCAAAACGATTCGAAGCTCTCGAATACTGGCGCAAGCATGACTCGCGCTATCTCTACAATGATCTCGCAGTGTCTCGCCGTATCTATCGAGAGAACTCCACATGGTCATTCACAGGCATTGCCGTTACACAATGCTGTCACATCAAAATGTTATTGCGATTGCCTCGTATTATCTCGGGTGCGACGGAGGCCTTAATGCACGACCTAAAAGAACATTGTCCCGGCCACGTGTGATTGAGAGGACATACGTGCACGTTCACGACAACCTGTTGAATCTTAATGAACGCTAGCAAATAAATTGTCTGTTTTGTTCTGCTCCTTGGTGTGAATAAATGAAACTCCATAGCTAATTGTTTCCCTAAGACAATCCAACATACAAATCTGAGAAGCTTAAGAAGCGCCTTTGCTGACGGCCGAGCTCCAATTTCTCTGGTGAAATACACGTGAAACGCTGAAATACTATTATCACACAACCACTGGACCAATTTGATTGATATTTGCTCTGTTCAAGAAAAAATGTTGAATACTACCGACTATGGGAAGCAAATCTTTTTTTGATGGCCTAAGCTTGAGATTTTTTAAATTAAATTATGAAATGTTGACAACCGTTAAAAATGTGAAGCATACTGTAAACAAATCCCTAATTCTGCACCAAAGGGAAATATAGCAGTGATGTAAACTATGTATCACAAGCGGACTTATTTGATATAGGATTTGACCGTTTACTTTAAGTTGTTCCAATATATGCGATGTCAGTGTGAAGGTCCTACCCACACATTTGTAGTATAATACGGAGGGGTGCATAACATCAATTTCGTGAGCTTAAAATGTGCCAATAGGTGCAATTTATAGAAATGTGATATGAATTTTCTTGTTGCCTAGTTAGACAATTCTAACCATGACGCCTCAGTCATTTTTATTAAATAATTGTTTGAAAGCCCTATGACGGCCTATATATGAAGCCTACAATTTTTCAAATGCAACAAATTTTACCAATTTAGGTATAGTATACGCAGAGCAAGAGTATTTCGTCGATCACATCTATTTAGATAGGAGTACCTTAGGTAAGTTGCGCCTTTAAACCGCTGTTTGTAATACACTTAGCAACCAAATGCACCCACCACCTAAAACCAGCAATCGGCTGCTGTAACCAGAAAAGTCATGGTTGAGCTTACTTCGAGTTCCAGTATGATTTGACGACCTCACCTAAGCCTTACCTCATGCAGTTACCTTGAGATACGTTCAGGAGATTTCGCCTAAACTCTCATTGGTCACAACCGACCTCACCTCAACCTCACATCAGTTTCGTTACTGAGGTTGAGATTGACTTTTCAGATTAAATCTTATAGCCTGTGTTTGAGATCGCGACTCAATATATCTGGGAAAAACTTCGACCCCAGCACACCGCAACAAGCACCCGACCGAACTCATCACCTGACTCAGTCCAGAACTTATGGTAAAAATTGCAGACGTCGCTCAAAGAATTTGTGGCAGTCGCCAACGTTGGCTCACTTTGTGAAGTTGATATCAAATTGAGATCGAGGTCATGGGGTTGTGAAGTTATAAACGTCACTCACCTGTGCAGAAAACACCCTGTACGACTCCTAGATGATGCGGTAAATGTTCAGCTGTAAAAAAAGAAGAGTGTACTTTGTCTTTCCTACTCTTGGTATCTAAGTATGGATTCTGCAAACCTCTGGCTCAACGAGGGTGAGGAGGAGGACGAAGTGAACTGGACAAGCGTAAGGTCCTTGCCTTGCTGCGATAGTTTTGTCATAGTGGAGGCTTAATTAGGGCTTCTTGGACGAGAAGGCGACTGAATCGATGGCAGAGGGCACGCCATCACTTGCGTCGAGCACGCCTCTTCGCACTGCGTCCCCCAGTGATCTAGTGTAAGGCTGATCACGTCGACATGGAGATGTCCGGTTCTTGTTCTCCAATCAGCGA
The DNA here is from genome assembly GCF_013339745.2 of Dermacentor silvarum. Taxonomy (NCBI): domain Eukaryota; kingdom Metazoa; phylum Arthropoda; class Arachnida; order Ixodida; family Ixodidae; genus Dermacentor; species Dermacentor silvarum. The sequence continues at coordinate 149,989,179 of NC_051162.1, forward strand.
ACCAGTGGACTCCGACAATGACTACAACGTCGTGAAGGGCAAGCGACTGAAGAGGAAAGGCAACCAAGACATGACTGAGCAGGGCCCATACGGACCGCCTACTCCGGCTTACAGGATTGCTTTTGTGCCTGTAGACGTTTCTAAGAATTTAAACTCCGTACACAGATTCTCAACGCCTACCTTGGTAATGTGGCTCCGAAAGGACTTAACGCAGTGCATTTCAGCACCAAGAAGAACATACAGTGGAAGTAGCGACGCAGGCGGCCCTACAAAAATTGAAAACCTCGCACATACTAGGACACAGAAGTCCGGTCGTTCATTGTTCACGATGGTCGCACTAGGACAGGCGTTATTTCCGACGTGGTGATTGACATTAGCGACTAAGAGTTACAAAGGCTTCCGTCATCAACAGTGAAGGTCATCGACTTTCATCGCTTCGGTCACTCGACGAGCTTCAAGCTTCTTTTCGATGGAGGCACACTACCTGATCATGTCAGCGTAGGCTACGTGAAACTCCCGGTGCGTTCTTATATGCCCCGAACACTCCAATGTCACTAGTGCTTATAGCTAGGTCATGTCAGCGCTGTCTGCACAGGCCAGACGACATGTCTCCGCTGTGGCAACAGCCATGACATATCTTCATGCAAAGTAAAATAAATGAAGTGCTTGAATTTCCGTAGACCCCACGAGGCCACTTCCAAGGATTGTCGTAAACAGAAAAAGGAGATAAAATTACTGAACCAAATGAGCAAGACAACATATATCCGACAAAGATGCGGCAGCGTCCGTGCAACACCGCAAGAGACAATCTCGCCGTCGACGTGTGCAAGCTGTGGGTCCAAACGAGAGCTCTGTGGCTCTAATTCGGCAGCTGCACTAGAAGGTAGCTGATTGGGCATCGATACATCTCTCCTAACCATTGCTTCCAGCGAGCCACGCAAGACCGGAATCGAATGTATGGCCACGTTTGCCGCAGCGCACATGGGCCTTAGACTTCAACGTGACAGGGACCGTACACTGAAAAATACGCCAGTAGTGCTAACTGCGGCAAAAAATGATGAAAGCTATACACAATCTTCCAGCTACACTGGAGTAACCTCTAACTCGACCAGCGAAGATGACTGTGCTGTGAAGTGTGCATGTACGCGTTGCACAGAAAAAGTACGCTGCGAAACTCTCTTCATCGTGTTCACCATAGAACCATCATCCTTCCTCTGCATATCATATCTCTCTTATTCCCCCAAACCCTTTGCCCAGCGTGGAGTAGCAGGCTAGAGGCACTTCACTCAGGACGACCTCTCCACCTTTGTGCCATTAAAAATTATCTCTCTCTCTCTGACTGAACACTGCGCTCTCTCATTTGTAGAGGCGATTGCGGAATGTGGCTTTGAAATGAAAAGGCTGCCAAATGGTGCCCAATTCACATTGCATGCTCACCAGGTGTCTTTCGCAACTTGGCTCTTTTCTTCACGTGGCAGCCAACATTGAAAGCGGTCTACTGAGAGCACGCGAGCTCTGTTTATTTCACACTTGCGCTGGCCAAGCTGCTAATCTCTGCCGCCACACGGCGCCACCAGTCATCAAACCTCGGTGTGGTCGATGCACGGGAATGTCCTAATGATATATAAATTATTTACACGAACGAAAACGCAGGACCGGCGCTCTTTTCTTTTCTTTTTTGTTTCTTTACCTCTCATTAAAATGTAGACGCAGGAAACATGTCTGTATTCAAAGCCTCATATGTAGGTTCCCTTAGACGACATCAGGCGAAAGCCATTTTATGTAAATTTATGAAAGGTGCTGATTATTGAAGCTTTTTCACGGAAACGCACAACACGGCGTAACCATGCAGCAGGCACCACGTGTGAAAATTCGCTTTGTTACAGAAATTTTAGGCGCTACTGTCAGTCATGGCAACTAACGATGGACACGCTAGAGAAACATCACAGCTTATTGGTCACAATTCCTAAGCATCTGTCGGTAGGCATCACATACAAAATTTTTGTGTGGTCTTAAATGTTGCCGTACAAGGAAGGAGGTGGAACAGTTGCTAGCTTTGAACTTAGGAAAAGAGTTTTCACTGGCGGAGGTTCCTCCCCAGACTTGCTGTGATTGGTTAAAACTCTCCAAATAATCAACTGTGACATGGCCAACCGATCTCCTTTGGATCCAAGGCAGGCTACACATGGTAGGTTGATAAGGATAGGCACACACGGAATGTTTTTCAATTCAAGTCAATTTATTTCAGCATTTCATTTGTATAAAAACATAAGAATGCTAGGACAAGCACGAAAAGCTGCTAAGCCGCAGCTTGACTGGGTGCTAACCCCATTACTTGGCAGTAACAAGCGACAGCAAAATAGATTTGACTGAAAAAAGAAGTATTTACAGATTTCAGATCGTCACGCAAAAAAGTAAAAAAGGAAAGAAAACACAAAGCACATCATATAAAATACTCAATAATCTGCAGCCACTGCTCTGTTATAATGTGCCACTGTAGAATATCTGTAGAACACGACAGAAAACGCAAAGTACATCACATAAAATAATTAGAAACCTCATTACATAAGCAATAACAGTGAGTGTCTACAAGGAAACTTTCAAACAAAGTTAGGCGCAGTAGGAAATTGATCGGGAAGCCCTAATAGATTGGGTTTATTTATGGACACAATATAATTTCCGAAAAAATACGCGGCTTTGCAAAGAAATAAACAAGCATAAATAACACACGTGTAATGAAATCGATCCGCAAAGCATCGCAACAACAAGACCCAAATGGAGAATCGTAAACTGTACATGTTGGTTCAGATTCATGTTTGAAGAGTCGAAAGAAACTTTCTGTCGTACTGTGTAGGCTTTATTTTTTAGGTCCTTTCGTCATGTGTATAACATGAGACACAAACCCTTTAAAATGCGGCTCAGTAGAAACGCTTGTAAAGGAAGGCAATAATGATCTTAGAATGTGTAGGTGTTATTAAAAACGGCAATTTCTCTCTCTTACCGCTGCTCTTGAAGAGGGTGGCTAACACATTCTCTCTCTGATTTAGCATTACGTGGTAGGTCTCAGCAAGCTCACCGACTACACTGCTAAATCAGCGAGAGATGATGTGTCATCCAGCGGCAGGCTCGTGTCCCCCATGGGCTGGAAGAGCAAGCTGGTGGCGTCCTTAATCCGTTGAGACTTCACGTGGGCTGCTCAAGAATGTTTTAAGAGTTGCGTAGCTCAGCTTGCCACTGTCCCTCAGTACAAGTTACCTGGGTACATTAGGTCCATGTTGTGTCATTACCTGCGTCCTTAGCGGCAAACACATTTGACATATGCGGACTCGTATAGACAAACTACTTCCTGTAAAACCCCGTAACCAAGACTGCGAGATCATCCGAGTCACGAAGATCCTGCTGCTTTACCTACGCAAGTCAGGATTTGTACACACTCCTTAACCATTTAATATCTAGGCATGATTTGTTTGTTTTGGCGGTTTTATCTATAATATCTTATGCTAATTATTCATCGCGTCCATTTCATCTCATTTCTATCGTCCCATCTTAAGTAGCAAGCTCTCCAGGTAATAGGGCTGACAGCTTCAGTTTTCACTAAACTCTATCTTTCCCAGCAAGCTCGCGATTGTATTGACCGCAGTCTTTGTTAGTGTAGATTACTGCTTATAGATAGATTGCTACTAAGTAGATCAACAGGTTTATTACCGCAATTACCCCAAGGGTTTGCAGCTGCAGTCTCAGCGTTGGCACGGTAGATGAAATGAGGCGATCCATTTATTGAGTTATATGCTCGTAGATTTGTTTTCTGCCGTCCTCGACTGCGCTTCCCTTCTCTTGGTATCCATTCTGTAAATCTAATGGTCTACCGGTTGTCCATCCTACGCATTACCTCGCCTGCCCAGCTCAATTTTTTCCGCTTAATGTCAACTAGAATATCGGCTATCCCCGTTTCTTCTCTGATCGACACCGCTCTCTTCCAGTCTCTTAACGTTAGGCCTAAAATTTTCCGTTCTATCGCTCTTTGTGCGGTCCTTAACTTGTTCTCGAGCTTCTTTGTTAACCTCCAAGTTTCTGCCCTATATGTTAGCACCGGTAGAATGCAATGATTGTGCAGTTTTCTTTTCAACGACAGTGGTAAGCTCCCAGTCAGGATTTGCCAATGACTTCCGTATGCAGCCCAACCCAATTTTATTCTTGTGTAATTTTTTTTCTCATGATCAGGATCACGTGCGAGTAATTGACCTAGATAAACGTACTCCTTTACAGACTCTAGAGGCTGACTGGCGATTCTGAATTCTTGTTCCCTTGCCATGCTATTTAACATATCTTTGTCTTCTGTATATTAATCTTCAACCCCACTCTTGCACTTTCTCGGTTAAGGTCCTCAATCATTTGTTGTAATTCGTCTCCATTGTTGCTGAATAGTACAACGTCATCTGCAAACCGAAGGTAGATCCTTACTCCTAAGCCTTCCCAGTCTAATAGCTTGAATACTTCTAAGCATGCAGTGAATAGAATTGGAGAGATTGTGTCTCCTTGCCTGACCCCTTTCTTGATGGGTAATTTTCTGCTTTTCTTGTGGAGAACCAAGGTTGCTGTGGCAATCCTTGTAGATATTTGCGAAGGTATTCGCATATGCCCCATGTACTCCTTGATTACGCAATGCCTCTATGACTGCTGGTATCTCTACTGAATCAAATGCCTTTTCATAATCTATGAAAGCCATGTAGAGAGATTGAATGTACTCCGCAGATTTCTCTATAACCTGATTTATGACATGGATATTATCCATCGTAGAATATCCCTTCCTGAAGCCAGTTTGTTCGCTTGGTTGGCTGAAGTCAAGTGTTGCCCTGATTCTATTGGAAACTATCTTGGTGAATAATTTATACAATAGTGAAAGCAAGCTAATGGGTCTATAATTGTGCAATTCTTTAACGTCTATATTGCATATAAAGGACCGCAAGCTTTTCAAGCATGATATCTCCTCCATCTTTCATTAAATCTACTGTTATTCCGTCTTCTCCAGCAGCTTTCCCCCTGGTCATGTCTTTCAAGGCCCTTCTCACTTCATCGCTAGTTATAGAAGGAGCCTCTGTATACTGTTCATCACTACTTCCAATGAAAGTAGCTTGGCTGCTCTGTGCACTGTACAGGTCAGTATAGAATTCTTCCGCTGCTTTTACTATGTCAGCGAAATTTCTGATGATATTACCCTGCCTATCTTTCAGTGCATACATTTTGCCTTCTCCTATGCCAAGTTTCGTTCTCACTAATTTCATGCTGCGTCCATTTTTACTGGTTCCTCAATCATTTCCACGTTATAATTTCGAATATCCCTTACTTTCTTCTTGTTTATCAGTGTTGATCAGTTGTTGATCAGATGAAATTAGGAAATTTGCAGGCGCAAGTTGCAATCAGCTAGCGCAAGACAGGGGTATTTGGAGATAACAGGGAGAGGCCTTTGTCCTGCAGTGGACATAAATATAGGCTGACGATGATGATGATTCTCGCAGAAGAAGAGTTTGTCAGCGACCTGGTTTTCGTGTAGGTTTTGAGCGGAGTAGCCACTCCCATCGATAACAAGGCAGCAACCGGGCAGCTTCGCTCACTCTTGCATAACGCTCAACGTTTAAGCTAAATACGTATATGACCTATACACGCACGTATGCAGCCTAAAAACCGGTTACATCCATTGGGGCGTATCTTTTTACCAAGCAACAATAATCTCCATGTGTCTTGTTTGCGTTTCCTTTATTAAAATCTATGTGCTCGCTGCTTTGATGTCAAGAACCGGGTGCAGAGCATTTAAGAAATGAAAAGCAGGCAAGAGAGATTACAATTATCATTGTGCCTCGTTTATATGCCCCAAGGGGTGTAAACTAATTTTAGAGCGCGACCTCTCGCTTCCCATCCACTCGCGTCACCTCAAGAAAGGTGCTAAAAAGGAAGGATTCGTCAGAATGTACTTATGAAGACGTTCTAAAAAAAGATCGCTGTTTATAAAACAACAGGCTTCATCGATTCATTCGGCTCTCAACTCATTTACGACGATAGGCGACAGAACCTCGCAGCGGACGCTGCAATGCATGTTCCCTAGAGAAATTCTTTGCGATGCTTACAATTTCGTCTCTATGCGATATGTGCAAAGTATAGTCCGCTGCTACCTCTGAAGGAAATGCACAGACACTGCCATTGTTGGTCTCCGTGGCACACAATGCCCCGCACCAAATGCCAACCACCGTAGCGGCGTGATATAGCGCAGTGCATGTGTTCCTTCTTCATAATGGTGCTATATTATTCTTATTACTATCGTGAGTCTTAAGGCTATAGTCCAATGGTTATATTGAGAAGCTTAGGATGAGTTGGTCTGATCACGACGGCTTAGTTAAGAGAATGAGTGGAGCAACGGACGAACACAACAAACGCAGTTTCGGCGAGAGTGTCCGTATGAACTTGTTGGTATTGTTGGTGTTGTAGGACTGGCACAATGACATCACAGGTGCATGAGACAACACACAGCGACAGTTTCGAGATTTCCGAACTGCTCTTGCAATAAAATAAATGCGGTAATTGTTTGGCGCTAATAAGAAAAATATAATAGGAGTGCAGAAAAAGCAAAAGAGGATACGTTAAGGTGATATAAGGAGGCAAGGAATTCTGTCATGATGACACGAAACGGCTATGTACAGCGTAACTACCGCAGTTTTATTACTACGTGCACGTGAGGACAAACATGTCCCTTGCTTATTTGAAGTCCAGCCCGCGGCAACCTCTGTACCGTGTATACATAATAAGGGCATATTGTTCATTTGCGGTGAAAGTGTTTTTCTGCTTACAAGTTTATATTGCAACCGAAAGCCTTTGGTGAAAACCTTACTTCTTTAGTGTGCTCGGCCGGGGATCCAAATTACATTTTATCACGTCAAAAGCGGAAGGGCTTTTTTGTTTCTCCAAATCATAGCGTATACTATATAACCGGTGACAGCGTTTTGCGTCTAGCGGCAAGATGCGTATTACGATGTTTTATATACAGCATCCGATTTGTACGACAAGAAGAATCCACGCATCTCCACGAAGTGAATCATGACGACTGGGCGAAGCACTGGGGGATCGTTCTTACCGTAAATCACCCCTGACATTGCCCACTCGCACATGTAAATCAGTCACAACGCGTGTGTACAGTATACACAATGTTTTATTTGTCATAACTCGAAGGTCGTGTTGAGTTCTGGATTCTGTCTTCCCTTCATTATCACCGCTTTGTGATCCGTGAAATGTAGAGCCAATGGTTCTCCGATCAAATCTAGCCTGAAGTTGGCAAAGACAAGGTATATGCACGTTCCCCTGGTGGTTGTTGGTTGTTTCCAGTCATACGAAATGCATCGTAGAGTGTATGGAGACGTCATATACTCCACAAGCCAGTCGCTGTCCGTGATGTCTACGTTGAAGTCTCCGACAAGTACGAAGGGGTTGTTGTTGTATTTTGTTTCGTATTCGCGCATGGCTAGATCAATGTACCTTTCTACGTTGCCTCGGGAGAGATTCGGGGCCAAGTACACTGTCATGACGACCGTTCCGTCGGATTGTTTTATTGCAGCGTGTTCGCCGTTGTGAGACTCGCTCGTTATTGGTAGGTGGAGATCCACCGCGGTCGCTGGCAATTTCACGTACATCCCAACACCACCCGCCGAAAGCTCTGCTTTTTCAGTGCAGACGACGGGGAAGAATCCCTTGATGTGCGGTCTCGCATTCCCCGTTTCGGTAAAGCAAAGGACGTCTGCTTTTGTTAGTATGGGATCTCGTTCGGACGTCTTTTGCGTGGGCATTGAGCGAGCGCGCCGCGGGGATAAGAGAAGCGGGGGCCTAAAAGTGAGCTAAGAGCTGGCGAGGGGGAGACAGCGTGGGCATGCGCCGCGCCGCCCTCCTCCGCCCTACTGGTTGCTATGGCGACGGCACGGCCAACGTTGGCCGTGAGCATGGACAACGTGGATGGACGGACAAGCCCCGACCGTAAGGTTCATCGCCCCTAAAACAAAATACGATATAGTTTCGGCTTACCAGCAAGGTGACAAAACTCTAATCTGTGTAGTGTACTATATATATATATATATATATATATATATATATATAATTACACCATCTTCCCGTAGGGGAACCCTGAGTAGTATGCGAAGCAGCCATCGGGTCGACTCAAGTTCCCATTAGTTTTCAGATCGGCCTGTCGCCGCTGCCGTTTCGTGGCAGCGGGCAGCGGCTCGAGCCCTCTTCTCCGCGGCACTGTCCACGGCGCTGACAGTGGCGTTGACGCTGGCGCTGTCCGTGGCACTCACCGCGGCGTTGCGGGAGGAGAATTAGAGGACGAAGTGAATGATGATGAGTGGGCGAAGCACCTGGGGATCATTCGGGCAAAATGCCGGAAGCGTTCTCCGGAAGCCGGAAGCTGGCTTCCAGAAGCGGAACCGCAAGCGGAACCGGAAGTGGACGCCGCACGGCGGAGGGAGGGAGTGACATAGCCCCGAGCATAAGATGCTTCGCATCTAAAAAAACGTTAGCGGCTACCCTGAGGCTGATTTCAACAAGTACCTTTCGTATTCATTATGTACGCATTCAAAATATCCGAGGACACCTAAGTACATCTTATGAGTTGTGAACACGAAAGCATTAATGACCAATTGAACGCCGCTGAGCGGTCTTTCGAGTTATGAAATCCTCGCGGCCAATCGAGTACGTTGAGACGCTTGGCGCGTTTTGATTTGAGCAGTTAGGAGGAGCCATTAGAACGCAAGTGGGACCTTGTGCGGACAAAGAACGCGCGGATAGCACAGGTTTCCGAGGGCGAGAGCAAGGGTGACATAGCTTCGCGACGATGCCCTCCCTCTCACGAAACACCTGGCACGCCAATCAGGCAGCAGGCGATCGCTTTCGCCCGCTCTGCTCCGTCGAGGCGCTCGCGCCGTGGCGTCACCGCCAATGGGAATTTGGCGAGGTGCGCTCGTTACGTAGTTTCGCAGCCAATGGGAGTTTAGGTGCCCTTTAGCCGCTACTGACAACAGACGCCCGCTTTTTCTTTCAATGGTCCAGTTGACGCTTTCGCATCAAAAGCGGAGAATATATTCCATCGGGTTCAAGGGCGCTCGATGATTACAGGCCATTTATTATCCTAACTTTTCACTTTTAAGTGTGGTGCTTAAACGCACAGAAAAGCAGTTACACCTGCACTGTTATGTATACGTAATTGGCTTTATGCCGGACGTTGCTAAAGAAAAGCGCATTTCTTGCCGTCCGCCAACCACATTCGCGAGCCCGATGCGCAGTGCAATGCAGCCGAAGACTCCTCCAGGTTCATCATTGGCACGTTGACCCTGAAAAACACAAGAGCCTATAAACCTTTTCGTCGACAAATACAGCGAGGACCACCCATAAATAAGTATGCTGACGGGGCATTTTCGGCTTGCCATTCTATTAATGTCGTAGCATTACAGGCTGGCTGCATACGCTTTGTAGGTTTCTGTCTGACAAAAGAAAAACTTTATGCGACTTTAATGTTCCCTTTAAGTGTCTTTAATGACGCTAGCCCCTAGATCTAAGGTTAAGTGACGTGCTTCCTCTACCACCCCCAGAGGAGCAACTAACGACATGTCCTAACGCGACCGCAAAGCAGGCGTGAGGACGCGAACAATGAATGCCTCATACGCCCTTAAGAAATGGCCCCGTAAACGCGGCCTCCTGATTGCAACAACAAAACAACAAAAGAGAAGTAAAAGTTTACGCTGTGTAATTCTACGTGGCTTACGCCAGCCGTACCTTTAGAAAGCGACGACGACCGCCAGCCGTACCTCTAGAAAGCTAAGATGAATTACACCGTTACAAAGACGGAATGCTTAGCCATCATTTGGGCATTGGGCAAGTTTCGTCCTTATCTATACGGCCGTCCTTTCAGCAAAATCACTGACCATCACGCACTTTGGCTCTCCTCCTCGAAAGACCCGTCGGGCCGCCTCGGCCGTTGGGCGCTTCGCCTGCAGGAATACGACATTCTGGTCGTACACCGCTCCAGTCGAAAGCATTCCGACGCTGACGCGCTCTCCCGCTTGCCGATGACACCTGATGTGGCTTCTCTTTCCGTTCCTTCTCCGACCTCAGACCCATCACTACTGACCTCTATCGACATGCCCTCCGAGCAAAGCAAGGACCCACCACTTGCCCTGCTGCTCGACTACCTTGCCACTCCATAGGTCGTTCCTTCAACGCGGACGCTATGCCGTCACGCAGCCCACTTTTCCGTGCGAGACAACACCCTCTACCACCGCAACTATGTGCCTGACGGTCGGAAATGGCTTCAGGCTATCCCTCGTCACATACACTCCGATATGTGCGCGTACTTGCATACTGACCCTCAAAGCGCCCACGCTGGCGTCCTAAAAACCTTCACGAGGCTGCGTCAACGATATTACTGGCGTGGAATGCATCGGTCTGTCCAGCAGTATATGGGTGATCATGCACCGCTTGCCAACAAAGCAAGACCCCTCCACAGCGCCCTCCTGACCTACCGTGTCCTGCTCGACCGTTCGACCGCGTAGGCGGGGGCCTCTATGGCCCGCTCTCATACAGCGGATGTGGAAACCGCTGAATTATTGTTGGCGTCGATCATCTGACGCACTACGCCGAGACCGCGCCCCTTCCCGCCACGACCGCGCGCGACGTTGCGATGTTCATTCTTCGTAACTTCGTCCTTCCCCACGGTGCACCTCGAGAACTACTCATCGATAGGGGTCGTGTCTTCTTGCCCGAAGCAATACAATCCCTTCTTCGCGAGTGCAAGATAATTCACCGGAAGTCGACCGCGTAGCACGTACAAACGAACGGTCTCACGGAGCGGTTCAACCGAACACTCGGCGACATGTTGAGGATGTACGTCTCGTCCGACAACACCAATTGGGAGACCGTACTCCCGTTCGTTACGTTCGCCTATAACACCGCGATGTAAGCGACCGCCGGTTTGGATACCGCCTCGCACTCCCGGCCTTTCTTCCAAACTACTTGCGCGGTACCACGGCCCGTACCGGATCATCATCGACGCCTCCTCACCTGTGAACTATGTCGTTGAACCCGTCGCACCATCACCGGACATTCGTTGTCGGGGTCGCGAGACGGTGCGTGTTAGCCGCCTGAAGCTATATTACGACCCCTTCATCTTGTCTGCTCCCTGAGTAGCCAGGATGGCTCCGTTTCTCACCCGGCCGGGGCCAATGTAATGAAGCAGACGCGTCTCGTGTTTTGGATAGCAGCTCGGAGACGACGACGACGACGACCCGTGCGGTGATTTGCAAGGGAGCTCGTGCTGTTCACTGCTGCTAGGCTGCTTTTTATCTGCTGCTTCCTCTCTTTAATTGAACATCATTACAGTTCGAATAATCAGCTGCCATGCAGCCAGCTGTGAAAGCAGACGACGACGAACGCGTCAGCAGTGGCACGAGTGCGTTTACACGGTTGTGGTGAGGGGCGCCAACGAACCAGTTGTGGAAGAAGACGACGACGCTCGAGCCATTGCTGATGTCAAATAATCATCATCATGATGAGAAGGACCTGACAGTTAACTGCCTCTTTCCTTAGCTGAACGTATGCTCCTGTATCATATGTATCCTATACAACTCTTAATTTGATCCAATTCCTCCTTTCAGAGGAGCTTTTATTATTCTCACGGTTTCGGAGGCACCTCAACTTCCACTTGGCTGAGGCCGACTTCCGGTGTTCTCCTTGAGAAACATAATGCCGCTAGGTGCTAGTGCCATAAAATACGGGCCGATACCGAAGGCAGTGCAGTCTAGCAAAACCTAAGTGTGAGCCGACCCAGTCGGCTTCAATTTAATTCAATTTAAATAACTGCCCGCTGTCACCCCGACTGCGGGGGCCGCAGGAGACCTTCTTAGTCGGCGTCGCGACCACGGGGAGACGGCCCTCAACAGTTCGGAGAACAGCACTGGGCCGTCCGGCAAGCTGAAGATGCCGCCCGAGTCCAAGGACTTCAAGCCACCCCCTAAGGCCACCAAAACCAAACTGCCGGCTCATTTTTTTTTCGATAAGTTATTTTATTCTTTATAGCTGCTAACAAAATGAAAATGACAACGAACAAACAAAAAAAGAAACACGTAACGCATATAGGCATTTGCTTTCACAAGGAACCAAAAGGAACAGTAATACGTCTTCGACTTGGCAGAAACGACTCGCCTATACATTTGAAACGACACGAAGAAACATCACCGGAATCGCTTATTATCGCTGCAGTCAACAAAGGCATGTCAGCCCATCTCGAAGCATCCATTCAATTCTCTAAACGTAGCCGCCAAGCTGTTGTCGACAGTGTGGCATTTTCACTGAAGCGGCCGTGTGCTAATTTCCGGCTGAAGTTGAATTCATCGTGCTCAGGGGGCACCAGTGTGATTTGACTTCGCAAGCGCCAGGCTGCTGAGGCTGTCGCTTGTTTGCACCAAGATGACGGAGTAGGTGATGATGGATCCAGCCAGCTGCAATAAGCGTGAACGTGGTAATCAGTGTATCGCACCAATTCCGAAACAATAAACTGTACCAAAACCGGAATTTCGGCCCGAACTGATAACCTTCGAACGGGTGCTCGAGCCCGGCCGAACCAAACCTGAACCTAACAAAAAGTAATAACGGTGACTGGTTTAGCGCGACATGGTTCAAACGTGTAGGGTGACAACGAAGGTCTCATTAGATTCGTGATTCTCAAAAAAAAAAATTGGCAGTTTCCCCGGAATGCGATGCATTAAAGGCGATGGCAAGGATTAGCGTTGCCCTGAAGGCCTTTCATAACGCTGGCTAAAACGCTAAAAAATAAAGTTATCTCGCAGGGGCTTTAACACTGCCGCGGTGAGAGCGCCGCCAGCGGCATTGCAGGCAAAACCTAAGTGTACAACCAGCGCACAGATGGTTGTACAAGATTAGAGCAAAGAAAAAGCTTCGCGTTTTTCAGGCCCAACTAATATATATATATATATATATATATATATATATATATATATATATATATATATATAAACATAGCTTGGCGTTTAGTTTTCGGTCCTATTCGACTATACCCATCGACAACTTTCTTTAGCAGTGCAGCCAAAGCTACGGAGCCGAAGTTGCGCGCATTCTTTTTACTGCGCATCTGCATGTAATGCGCGAATGTAAGCCACTGGAAGCTACGTAACGCACAACAAACCGTAGCAATTATTTTTTTATTGCGATAGCAATTCTATGGACACTCCAAAGCGGATTTCTGCCTTCGGTGTCGCCGTCGCCGTGAGGTTCCGTATGACGCCAACGGCGATAAAATCGTCGCCGCGCTCCGGACGCTGTATGTGCGAGTGAAAGGGCGCGAGGGACGCGCGCTTTCACGGGGAGCGAACGCCCGTCGGTGACCAAATACGCGTTCTGCGCCGTGCTCCCTGAAGGGCTGCAGAATTAAGCCCGGCCCACATTCAGCGTTTTCACCGGCGTCTCCTGCCGTTGCGTCTCTCGGCGTCGTTGCATCAACGGCGCCGGAGAGGTCACCCAGCCACATGAGACGCACGCAAACAGCGACAGTCCAGCGTCGCACAATGTGACCAGACAGATTTAACCAGAAGCAGTGTGCAATGTCATTCAAGTTAACTATGAGAAATGTTCCCAATTAAGGTTTTTAAGCCCTGGTTATGGTTCTGCGGCACACATGAACACAAACAAAAAAACATTCACGGCAGCGCGCTCGAAGGAACGAGCGGCTACTTTCTCAGACGGCGCCGCCTCGCCGACGCGACACTGGCGCCACATGGTGGCGCGCACGCGAATTGGTTGCTGCGGAAGTCGCTTGCAAAAGTTGCCAGCAGCGCGGCCGCGGCCACGCGCTGATTGGTCCGCGCCACGTCGGCGCTCATCGAGCCGCTTCCGGTGGCGGCGCCGGCGCCGAGATCTCTGGTGCGCCTTGAGCACGACGGTTCGGATTGGAGCCTCCCTCAGCTTCGACGCTGAGCGACGCCGGGTGACGAAAGGCCTGAAAACGCCGGGAAAACGCTGAATGTGGTCTGGCCTTTAAGAGTCTCTTTCCTCCTTTCCATATAGAGAGCAAACGCGGGGGGGGGGGGAGGGGAGGCGACGTTTAGCTGCGGCACCAAATGCGTATTTATGCAAAAACGCTGCGCGCGTTCGGTGCGAACGCGGGCAAAACGCCGACGGCGTCGGCATCGACCACAGTTATGCGCGTTGCTGGTGCTGCTGCATGTCCAAGTTTATACAGCTTTGATTGCGTATCCTTACTCCGTACAGCTCTGTACTAATTTGCTATCGCAATTGATGCTTCACCTTTCGGGTGAAACTGCGGCGATGTTCTTGTTCAAGGTTTATATCATATCAAATAAACAGCTTGCTTAGGAAAAAGATTTTTGTTTCTTCCTGGTCACGGTTTTCTGTCTTTCTGGCACACATGTCTAGGGCGGGTTTCGAAGTGAGAGCGCTGACTAACTGCGGTGGTAAGCTCAAGTGATGCTTTGAAAATTATATCGTCATAGGTCTGGCCGCCTCGCTCCCCAATTTATCTCCCGTTTCAAGACAACGCACTTGCAGCCAATTACGACGCCCGCGATAGCAGAAACCTACGCTTTATGCTACTTCCTACGTGCCTCCATACCTTTGACGGCAGGTGCCACCAATTGTTACCACGTACCAAACAATCACGAATGGTCCGGCAACAATGTGGGCCTATTCCTACCCAAAAAGCACCACGCACAGGGCCCCGACGAGCAGGAAGGGTGGCTTCAGAGGCGGTTGGCTTGCTGAGGCTAGCGGAATCGCGCGTCGCTCCCTCCTAGTTTTTCCGCCCCTTCCTCCATACTGTTAAACCTATAAACGACCTGCAAAACGTCAGCACTACTTGGCGTAGTAACACAAGAGCAGGAGTTCCGCATGCGCGTGCGGGTAGCTTTTGCTGTGCTACCACGGAAAGTTGTCGTCGGCTTTAGTGCATGCACCACGGTTCGTGGTACGTATACAGCTGCTCAGTGTGAAGGCTAACGTGTGCGCGCACAGCGCTGATATCAGCCGCAGAAGCCAATGCTGTCCTGGCTCCGGTGGAGCTGACTGAGCGGCATCGTTGCTTTGTATCGTTGCTTTTGCAGACAAACGCTCTGCGCGTCTCCGGAGACCTAATTCCCCACGTATGTGTGTCCATACTGAGGCAGTACAACGTCGCCAACAGGTGACGGCACCAACGCCTTTCACAACAAACAGCACAAAAATAGTGGTAAATATGCAGGCTACCCAGTGCTAAAGAACATACATTAACTCCTCTGGACGTATATCTTCATATAATTACCTAACTCCTGCAAAACCATCTAATACTGCAAGTCAATCACCTAAACATCGTGCCTTATTTTACCCGTACGGACACTTTTAAATACAGTTTATTTCCTGGTGTAATTGAATACTGGAATTATTTGTCTGGCACTATTCGTTCTCTTCCTTTAAACTTATTCTTAGCAACCACTGAATAGTATTGGTTTGTATTGTTCGTATTGTCTATATTATTTATTATTTGTCATTGCTCTGCTTTTCACACCCACTCCTGCGATAGCGCCGGAGCATGTACAAATAAATAAATAAATACATCAATAAATAAATAAATAAATACTTCCTATGCGTCACGTTAGAGCGCGTCAAAAAATACGTAACTCTGTTATAATAGACAAACTATGCCACGTTTGGCGGTTGGTCACAATTTGTCACTGAAGTGATAAGTGTGCTCCGTTGCAGTAGGTTAGTTTGAAGATCTATGGCCCTTCTTGGCATCTCAGGGCCCGTTTTGTGTGCCTATAGCATTCAAAAATATCCCGAGAATGCGTTGGCATCAACTTTGGTATCCGTAGTCTCATTCGTCTGTGCCAATTAGAAGCATATCCTACAACACCAGCCATCTCAACATACTGAGCACAAAATGTCACCTTCCTTCTTTTATTTGTCTAGGTTAGATATATTATTTTAAAGGTGTATGCTGTGCAAGAGGTGCATTACTACGGCCACTGATCTGGTCTACTGCTAGTTTGTGCACAGGAACACATTTACGGAAACCTTGTGCGAGGACCAGAGCAGGTTTGGAGGTTTGGGAAGATCGGGTTTAGCGGGCATTGCAATTGTTTATTTGGCTCCAATAGCAGCGAGGACACTGTGCCGAGCTGAACCGTCATTCTCAATATTGTCAACTGGACACCGATGGTATCTTTTGCCACCATCTGGCAGCCATACTTAAACGGGATCACTTTAAAGGAACCGCTTCGACCACGGGTTCAATCCATATATGGTCGTCGTTGCTGAGATTTTACGAAAGCAGACGACGTCTCCCGTTTCTTCGTCGTAGCGCATGGTGTGGTTGCCTCCGGAACAGTCCTGCGGATCTCCACAGCGATCGCATTGGCATTGGCTCACTCAACTCTACACATGGCAGCCTGATCTGTACACTGTGGACAGGGTCAGCGTACTTTGTCTGCGCAGTGCGTCTTCGTGGAGGATACTGCTTGCACTCATAGTACCTGCTGTGTTCACGCAGTAGTGCACTGGTTACGCTGTCCGATGCGCAGTAATTGCAGTCTACACTCTACAATCAGTAACTGCTATTAATGCATAAGCATTCTTTGGTGAGTACTTGAGCTCCCTCACGCAAAAAGTGTAATGCCCTGTATTTGCACAAAAATACGCAATTAGTGATGTCGAGATATTTAATCGTTATAATAGATGAAATGTAGATTATCGGTAGCTTTGTAAGTGATTTGGAACAATTTAAACCAATAAAAATGATCAGAGAGAATACCCACAAGGATACAAAGGGTTCCATAGAAAATGCTTCTGGAAGCTCACAGTAGGGGTGGCCAACTATGATTTGGGGGTGGGCCAACTTGAAATTTGGGGTGGGCCTACTTGAAATAATGATGGGCCAACTTGAAATTTGGGGGTGGGATGGGCCAACTGAAATCTGCTGTTGGACAGCCTTATGTTTAATGGTGGCCAAACTTGGCATTTGGTGGATTGAACTTGAATATCGGGGTAGGCCACCTGAAATTTGTGGGTTGGTATACTTGAAACCTGCGGGTGAGCCGACCTAAATTTCGAAGTGAGCACACTAAAATTTGGGGGTGGCCCAACATGAAGTTTCGGGTGGGATAAGTAGAAATATTGGGGTGGGCCAGCTTTATATGTGTGGGTGGCCCAACTTAAATGTTTGTATGGACCAACTTGGAATTTGGACATGGGCCAACTTAAATTTGAAGGTGGGCCAACTTGAAATTTGGGATTGGGCAAAATGAAATTTGGGGGTATGCTTATGCATACTTAATTCCAGATGAGTTTCGGCCCTTTTGCTTCTACAGCATGATTGGGAATTCGGGGAAATTCTCTACGTCAAAGCTCTGATAGCGACAACTCAGTTGGGTAAGAGGTATACCTGCTCGGCCGGCTATTAATAAGCAGCGTCGCAAAATTTATAAGTAACTTTAAGCTCCCTATAGCTTTTAGCAGCATTCCTATTTCTTTGTGAGGCACTTTGTAGCGAGCCCTCTGCGGAATGCAAGGTTGAAACATGTATCGTTAACAACGTCCCTCAAAAAAAACTGTCTTCGTCTGAAATCTCCAGTCATGCCACTTAAAATATCACGTGATGAGTACCGAGCTGCGCTTTATAACTGCACTAAAGTCTTACTTTTTTTGGTCAACATAATAAATTTTAAGTAATCTTTACACGAATTATTATTTTTTACCCTTTTGCGATGGCTAGGCACTTCAGCTGAAGATTTGTTAACTGCTTTGACTATCTAATTTTCTTGTTTTCTCTAAATATTTCAGGCACAAATGCATGGATTCATCAAGATGATGAAGTGTTTGTAAATTTGTGTTTATTGCAGCTGCTTGTTTTTGCAAAATGATATTACGCTTTCTCTTGGAACTAACTGGAAGCTTTACATTTTTACAAAAATGAGCACGTAATACATTGCCATTTAAGCGTTAGATATGTATATTGTTTTTTTTTTTGTACAGGACAATGTGGACAACGAGTGCGAGTAACTTTCTGTCTCGATAATGTTGCTTATTACATAGCTGCCGATCCCAGACGTACAGTATGGCACCAGAATTTGTCATGTCATTAGTATGGTATTAGTATGGATTTTCACAAGCTATCTTCAGATTCGAGTAATGATGTTGATAGGCTGGCAATATAATGGTCACTGCCGAGTGTTTCGTCTAAGTTCTCTCAGGACACTACCTTTACGTTACTGGTAAACGTCAGATCGGGCTACGTGTCTATACTCACGCTGTTCTCCAGTCTAGCAGGTGCTAGTGCCTGCATTTCTAGTTGGAGTTCGAATTGGCTGCACTAGCCTGGTGCCCTTTGCAGCCTCCGTTCCGTATCCCCAGTGTGTGTGCGGTGCGTGAAAGTCACCAGCAATGATTAATTTGTCTTTGTGGTTCAGTTTTGCGACTGTTATTTCAATTATCTTTTCAAAATATGTGCCTTTCTTGGGGGGTGTGGCTGTATACATTAACAATTAAAAATGATAACAGTAATAATAATAATAGCATATATTATGGTGATTATTATTAACACAGTAAAGAAGGGTTAAAGGTTCGAGTGAAAGTATTATTTTGAAAAATTCCAAGGAAATATGAACTGTCTGTCTTGGAATGACTATTCAGGGTGTGCTGTAGTACCTGGTATACATATACTGCCACTAGTTCGCGTATGTGGTGTTGCTATCATTCTTGTCATAGCGGCTGTAATTATGCGTATCAATTTTCTTTATCAGGTGATGCTTCTTCTTTATGACATTGTGTGCGCTGTAACAATTGCCTTGAAAGAAATAAAGAAGCGTCTGCGGTTTAATGGGCAGAGGATTGCGCTTTTCCACTGAATGACCCTCGTTCAATTCGATGCATTCCCACCGTCGAACACGGAATCTTTCTGTGTTCTTTAGCAGATATTAGATATAAGGTAGTACTGGAATCTAGTGATCTACCGCAAAATGCTTGGTATGAGGCAAGAAGTGCTTCGCATTTCATATAAATACGTAAATACGTCTTACCGACACAAGGAGTGGCATATTGAGTTCGAAGTAATTTCCTCCAGTAAGGAACATTTCTTCGGGATGGATGGAATTGTGGAGAAATGCAACCTGCGCAGTGCATAAAAAATTGTTACCGTTGTCATTGTTGCGTTTGCTAGCAATAATGTCAGAGTTATTCGTAGCCCAACACTATATCAAGCAGAGGGCTCTTTATGAGATTTTGTCACATTATTAATCATGAAAAGAGGGCAACATTCAGCTTAAACTTTTAGTGAAGTTAGAAAGACGTAACTCGGACCTCACCTGTCCGCAGCGCGTTGTTGGCTCATGGAAGATAGGCGCCTTCATTAGGTATTCCTTCAGCTCTCGGACCTAGAGAAGCAACGTAAAGTAACAAAACAATGGACATATAAAACAAATACAAAATACACTATAAACAAAAGGTAACACAGTGTGAATATATACACATTTGTTGCTGCGCAAACATTGATAAAGATAAAACATTATGCGTGCAGGCTACAAATTATAGACATCAGAGAGAAAGAGGGAGAAATGACACTACACTGTACTCTAAATCAATTTACCACATGACGTCATTAATAAGATCCTAAGCATGAAATCAAGGTTGTCGTGTGTTCTGCGTTTCTTGTCCTTGAGTGAATCTTCGTTCCATGGTAATATGCGCCTGATCGCAGCTTTATTACTCAAACTTTTATTGTCTTCCAAGATGCAACGATAACAATATCGGGGACAGTGATGGTCTTCATAAAATCAAGGTGGTTGAACGTAGGGCCACACTTTTTAACACGAAGGTGCTTTATACCGGCTTTCAGGAATAACTTCCTACAAAGGATGTAACGGATGTGACGTCGGCTTTGGCGCCGCCATCTAGAAGCGGTGATGCGAAGTACTGCATCGTGACGCTAACCAGCGCCCACAGGGAGCGTTTCGGTAGTCAGCGCAGTGGAGGCTCCAAACGCGGTGTAGCCACAGAATAAAAAACCAAGTGTAAACGGCTTCGGGAATGTGTAAACTTGTCATTTTCAAGGAAATACTGCGTAATAAATAATAAAATAGACATTATTCAAAGTGTCCGATGGCAGGATTCGAACCCAGGAGCTCTAGTACAGAAGCCCTACATTGAAACCACTACGCGCAGGACAGGGGTAATTGGAGATCACAGAGAGAGGCCTTCGTCCTGCAGTGGACATAAATTTAGGCTGATTATGATGATGATGATGATGCTCCAGGACCGTAGGCGTGCGTATAAACGCTCCCTATACAGTTGGGGATCGAATCCAGCCATCTTGTGTTCGGCAACAGAACACCACATCTCCCTATCTACTGAATAAAGAACGCACGCCAGAACCCGTAGTCGGTTGCAATCTAAGAATCTAGTACGACCTCTGCCCTCGAAATCACACGGTGCTTGGCCCTTTTGCCTTCCCGCTCCGCATCGTAGTTCCCGAGAGACGACGATACTGAAAGTAAGTCAGTCTGCGCCGTGACATCACCGAAATGGGCGAATGCCCAATTGGCCAGCGCTAGTATACAAATTCTCTTCGAGTTGCGAAGCTGTGTATTTGTTACGGTATTCATAGTAGAGATGGGCAAAACGGCTCACTTCAGTGAGCGACTCGGAACGGCTCAGCTCACTGAAATGAACCGGTTCATTTGAACGGCTCACCGGTTCACTTAAACGTGTAACCTGTGTTATGCATATTCTCTAGTTATGTAGCTTTTGAAAAAAAAACGATATATGCATAATTTAATAACCGTGTTATTGGTATTTTCGCTATGTTTGGAGAATAGTTTTTACATATATTAAAAGCGTGAATTTTTAGTTGTATTGAAGCTTTCTTTTCTGATATTGGGGATAAAATGCTTATGATACTGTGACAGGCAGAAGGCGACGTACTTTTTTCAGAAAAAAATATGTAACTTCATCGTCATTACAGAAGCTTGTCCGTTTTCGTAGTACTTTAAAATCAACTTTTGTCAAACTAAGAACACAAAATGATTGTAGATTATGTTTCAACTTTATTCATATATATTCACATACATACTTTCACTATGAGTAAGCTATAACGCCATGCAGAATTAATGTAGAAATCATTTCTTGAAGTACAATACAAAAAATCATACGAAAGATCCACAAAACTGCCGCACGTACCTTTCGTTCTTTGTTTTGTTTTTTTTCTCTTGAGTAAACGCGCGATACTGGCGATCATGCCATCATACACCAGGGCAAAAAAAATTTAAAAATGAAGTTCTATTACAACACAACAGATCATTGGCCTCGTTTTATTGACGTGCTAATGATACACGCTCAGAAAATGCACTGAAGTGGATGCCATGGGCGAAATTTTCATGACTACACTAATTAGCACAAATAAACGCCAGGACGTAAACTGTACGTTCACCTCTTGTCGTTAAAGGACCCCTAAACCACCCAGAGGTCGAAATTTAGTTGTAGTGTTGCAGTTGTGCGCGAGTCTACAACGAACACGTGGCCGCGAGAATTTTTCGAAATGGTGCCGTAATAGCGGAGTTACAAGCGTTTGATTATCGTAAAACGGCCCTCGCTAGTTTCGCTCTTTCCTTCGCTACTCTCCTCATCGGCTGGTCTCCCCTCCTCGCCGAGTGCTTCTCGAAAGGTCACGTGACATACATCATCGCCAACGCGCTTCTCAAAACACTGCATACTTCCGGTCATGCCCACGCTAGCGGCACATATACCGACGGCGAACCGTCCGCCAGTGCCGTAGAACGTCTGCCGCGCCAGAGGTGCCCAAAGTAGACGGCAGTTCGGCCGGCGCCCCGCCAGCTGCACCATCAATGGCCCAATCGCCGACCGCGAACCTGCGCGCCTCCGCCAACGGCAACCAAAACATCAGCTGCAGCCGGGAGACGACGGGCTCGGCTGTGCTCGCATCGCAGCCGACGGCGCCGCTAATATCAGCGTATTTTTGTTCTTTGTGTACAAGTATTGCGAAGAGCGATACCAACGATAAGAAAATATTGTGGCTTGTGAGCCTCGGTATTTCATTTCAAAGCGCCGTCCGTTTTAGCTTTGAAGGGAACCAGAAAAGGCCTAGCGACGATATCGGCGCCGTCGAGCGATCAGCGGCGGTGAATCTGCCGCACAAAGGAGTCCCGGTCTCATCCCCTCTACGTACGGCAAGGAAATCTCGCCGTTCGCGAGCAAAAACCACTGTCGAACGGCGGCCCGCGAATGGCAAACGTCGTGCGATGAGTTACCGTGCCGGTAACGTGGACTAAGCGCCTCTCGACTACCCGCTGTTGCTGCGGTGCCAGCCCGTGTTACGCGAAGCGTACCGCTATAGACCCTGTGTTGCGCGCACGTCTGGAAAGGCCAACACTGTCGCACTCTGTTCGCGCAGCTAATCAGACCGCTAAGCACGACTGTGTTGGAACGCGAGCGATTTGGCACTTGCGTTGCGGGCTGTAATTACCAATTCGCAAGGGCGCACAAACGAGCAACACGACGAGGAAGAGCAGAAAGCGCGCGTACCTGCTAGCAGACTAACCGGAAGTCGTCGGTTCTTGGTCAACCAACTGGACATCGTTTGAAAGGTTGACATCTCCAGATTCCCCCTGCGGACATCGTGACGACCCCTGGGGATACCGGAAAGACGAGGGGAGGAGAACGGCATTGTTTTTTTTTTTTTTTTTTTTTGTGGCGCTCCCGAGGCGCGTAGCGCTGCGGCGTTTGGCATCGTTGATCGTGACGGCATTCTGAACTCGATGCGCGTTTACTTGAAATGTTCAAAAAATATCTGAGGTGGTTCAGGGGCCCTTTTAAGACACGGAAGACCATCTTAGAAGTGTTATTAGACCAGCGTACGATGTGCGATCCGTGAGAGTCGTGCGACATCGTTCGAACAGCAGCAGGCAACGAACGGTACCATCCTTTGCCAATTAAGACTTCTTTACTTCTCCCCTCGGTGGCATCGGGTGCCACACCATAAGACGCACAAAAAACCAAGCGGACTGCTGCGCACACCACACACTGCGAGCGAGTACCAGTAGCGCGAGTCGGCCCACACCGGCCACCATTCGTCGGTCAGAAATCGAAAAACATCGAAACCCAGCAGAAGACCCAGCTCTGACGGAACGGTTCGGCACGGCTCATTCAAGGAGAGAGAACAGGCTTCCTCACTCCGGAAGAACCGCCGCTCACTTACTGAACCATGGCTCCCTCGGACTTCAAAAGAGCGGCCCGCTCCTGAGCACTCAGGAGCGAGCCGGCTCTTTTGAAGAGCGAGGGAGCGGAGGCGAAAAGAGCGGCCCGCTCCTGAGCACTCAGGAGCGAGCCGGCTCTTTTGAAGAGCGAGGGAGCGGAGGCGAAAAGAGCGGCCCGCTCCTGAGCACTCAGGAGCGAGCCGGGTCTTTTGAAGAGCGAGGGAGCGGAGGCGAAAAGAGCGGCCCGCTCCTGAGCACTCAGGAGCGAGCCGGCTCTTTTGAAGAGCGAGGGAGCCGAGGCGAAAAGAGTGGGCCGCTCCTGAGCACTCAGGAGCGAGCCGGGTCTTTTGAAGAGCGAGGGAGCCGAGGCGAAAAGAGTGGCCCGCTCCTGAGCGCTCAGGAGCGAGCCGGGTCTTTTGAAGAGCGAGGGAGCCGAGGCGAAAAGAGCGGGCCGCTCCTGAGCGCTCAGGAGCGAGCCGGCTCTTTTGAAGAGCGAGGGAGCCGAGGCGAAAAGAGCGGCCCGCTCCTGAGCGCTCAGGAGCGAGCCGGCTCTTTTGAAGAGCGAGGGAGCGGAGGCGAAAAGAGCGGCCCGCTCCTGAGCGCTCAGGAGCGAGCCGGCTCTATTGAAGAGCGAGAGAGCGGAGGCGAAAAGAGCGGCCCGCTCCTGAGCACTCAGGAGCGAGCCGGCTCTATTGAAGAGCGAGGGAGCGGAGGCGAAAAGAGCGGCCCGCTCCTGAGCGCTCAGGAGCGAGCCGGCTCTTTTGAAGAGCGAGGGAGCGGAGGCGAAAAGAGTGGCCCGCTCCTGAGCGCTCAGGAGCGAGCCGGCTCTTTTGAAGAGCGAGGGAGCGGAGGCGAAAAGAGCGGCCCGCTCCTGAGCGCTCAGGAGCGAGCCGGCTCTTTTGAAGAGCGAGGGAGCCGAGGCGAAAAGAGTGGCCCGCTCCTGAGCGCTCAGGAGCGAGCCGGCTCTTTTGAAGAGCGAGGGAGCGGAGGCGAAAAGAGCGGCCCGCTCCTGAGCGCTCAGGAGCGAGCCGGCTCTTTTGAAGAGCGAGGGAGCGGAGGCGAAAAGAGCGGCCCGCTCCTGAGCGCTCAGGAGCGAGCCGGCTCTTTTGAAGAGCGAGGGAGCGGAGGCGAAAAGAGCGGCCCGCTCCTGAGCGCTCAGGAGCGAGCCGGCTCTTTTGAAGAGCGAGGGAGCGGAGGCGAAAAGAGCGGCCCGCTCCTGAGCACTCAGGAGCGAGCCGGGTCTTTTGAAGAGCGAGGGAGCCGAGGCGAAAAGAGTGGCCCGCTCCTGAGCGCTCAGGAGCGAGCCGGCTCTTTTGAAGAGCGAGGGAGCGGAGGCGAAAAGAGCGGCCCGCTCCTGAGCGCTCAGGAGCGAGCCGGCTCTTTTGAAGAGCGAGGGAGCCGAGGCGAAAAGAGTGGCCCGCTCCTGAGCGCTCAGGAGCGAGCCGGCTCTTTTGAAGAGCGAGGGAGCGGAGGCGAAAAGAGCGGCCCGCTCCTGAGCGCTCAGGAGCGAGCCGGGTCTTTTGAAGAGCGAGGGAGCGGAGGCGAAAAGAGCGGCCCGCTCCTGAGCGCTCAGGAGCGAGCCGGGTCTTTTGAAGAGCGAGGGAGCCGAGGCGAAAAGAGCGGGCCGCTCCTGAGCGCTCAGGAGCGAGCCGGCTCTTTTGAAGAGCGAGGGAGCCGAGGCGAAAAGAGCGGCCCGCTCCTGAGCGCTCAGGAGCGAGCCGGCTCTTTTGAAGAGCGAGGGAGCCGAGGCGAAAAGAGCGGGCCGCTCCTGAGCGCTCAGGAGCGAGCCGGCTCTTTTGAAGAGCGAGGGAGCCGAGGCGAAAAGAGCGGCCCGCTCCTGGGCGCTCAGGAGCGAGCCGGGTCTTTTGAAGAGCGAGGGAGCCGAGGCGAAAAGAGCGGCCCGCTCCTGAGCACTCAGGAGCGAGCCGGCTCTTTTGAAGAGCGAGGGAGCCGAGGCGAAAAGAGCGGCCCGCTCCTGAGCGCTCAGGAGCGAGCCGGCTCTTTTGAAGAGCGAGGGAGCGGAGGCGAAAAGAGTGGCCCGCTCCTGAGCGCTCAGGAGCGAGCCGGCTCTTTTGAAGAGCGAGGGAGCCGAGGCGAAAAGAGTGGCCCGCTCCTGAGCGCTCAGGAGCGAGCCGGCTCTTTTGAAGAGCGAGGGAGCGGAGGCGAAAAGAGCGGCCCGCTCCTGAGCGCTCAGGAGCGAGCCGGCTCTTTTGAAGAGCGAGGGAGCGGAGGCGAAAAGAGTGGCCCGCTCCTGAGCGCTCAGGAGCGAGCCGGCTCTTTTGAAGAGCGAGGGAGCGGAGGCGAAAAGAGCGGCCCGCTCCTGAGCGCTCAGGAGCGAGCCGGCTCTTTTGAAGAGCGAGGGAGCCGAGGCGAAAAGAGTGGCCCGCTCCTGAGCGCTCAGGAGCGAGCCGGCTCTTTTGAAGAGCGAGGGAGCGGAGGCGAAAAGAGCGGCCCGCTCCTGAGCGCTCAGGAGCGAGCCGGCTCTTTTGAAGAGCGAGGGAGCGGAGGCGAAAAGAGCGGCCCGCTCCTGAGCGCTCAGGAGCGAGCCGGGTCTTTTGAAGAGCGAGGGAGCCGAGGCGAAAAGAGTGGCCCGCTCCTGAGCACTCAGGAGCGAGCCGGGTCTTTTGAAGAGCGAGGGAGCCGAGGCGAAAAGAGCGGGCCGCTCCTGAGCACTCAGGAGCGAGCCGGGTCTTTTGAAGAGCGAGGGAGCCGAGGCGAAAAGAGCGGGCCGCTCCTGAGCGCTCAGGAGCGAGCCGGCTCTTTTGAAGAGCGAGGGAGCCGAGGCGAAAAGAGTGGCCCGCTCCTGAGCGCTCAGGAGCGAGCCGGCTCTTTTGAAGAGCGAGGGAGCCGAGGCGAAAAGAGTGGCCCGCTCCTGAGCGCTCAGGAGCGAGCCGGCTCTTTTGAGCCGCTCTTTTGAAGAGCGAGTTAGCCGTGGTTCAGTAAGTGAGCGGCGGTTCTTTCGTTCTTCAGCCGAAGGCAAGGGGGTGAAGGCGACTCTTGTGAGGAAGGGCGGGAGGGCAGTTGCTTTCTCGTACCGCTAATAGATGGCGCGGAAGTCGCACCCAGCCGAAGACACGGCTCTGACGGAACGCATCGGCACGGCTCTCTGAACGCGAGGGAACCGGCTCCCTTTCTCCAAAAGAACAGCCGCTCATTTTTACTGAACGACCGCTCACTCGCTCTTTAAAAAGAGCCGCTCACAAGATCCGGCTCGCTGCTGAGCGACCCATCTCTAATTCATAGGTTGCCCAAACTATATAAGTGTACAATCAGGTCACATCTCATCACATAATTATTCCCTCTCAGGACCCTTCTAGGGGGGTATTACACAAAGAAATGTCAATATAGCGCCCCATGACGTCAGTCGGTCAAAAGTGGGATCAGTACATTCTTGTCAACCTGCGCTCACACAGAAACGAACCCGCTACCATGTCTGTGCTCATAATTACATCTAAACGCCTGTGACTAAATTGATTTGAGATACGCGAGCCACTGACCTCATTGGACATCTTCTGACTCAGCCGCACCACATCGGCGAAATCGACGACGGAGTAGAAGCAGTACGTCATCATCAGCGTGAACTGGTCCATGGTCACGCCTTCGTCGAACGTGCAGTATATGCAGATGCAGCTGACGATCAGGATGACGGTCGCGGACTCTATGATGGTAAACTGCCATGTGGCATTGATCATCCGCTTCAGTTTCCCGATGGAGGAGAGGTTCATCCTCACTGCCTCCAGCTCGTCGTCGGCGCCCGTGAGTTTGGCCATGGCGAATCCGTGGCCTGTCTCGAGTGTCGTCTTGAGCGCGTAGCGTTGGTGGCGGATGTAGGACACGATCACTTCGCAACACGGCCTCAGCACGACGAAATGCAGGACGTCGTAGACGGAGAATAGCAAGTTGGACAGCAGGGTTGCGGCCTTGAGCAGGAATTCTAGGAACTGGCTGCCCGCGACGTCGACCATCCGCATGGATACGCTGACGTTGACCACGATGTATGCAGAAAAGGCGACCATGAAGAAGAACCTGGGTTAGACATGTTTTTAAAGGGTGCTGAGTGAAGAAATAAGGAAAATTGAGAATCTAGAGATGCGCCAATTCATCAATTCAAGTGACTCTTGACAGTTGATATGATAAACGGCGGGCCAAGGAGAAATTAAGCCTCAGCCAGGACCAATCGTTTTGACACGTGAACTTCACCGGCGCGGTATTTGTTAATTAAAGTATAAACCGCATGCACGCGATCTTGCGCGCGACAGCGACAGGCGACGCGATGGAGATGGCTGTCGCGCTCGCTCGTCGCCTACAAGTCGTACCGCATGCGAGCGACGACTTGGAGCGACGTACCCCCGGTGCTGTCGGTATGAGGGCAGCAAATGCTCGCCGAAACTGGCGTGACGCTTGCTTTATTAATTTAAGTTGATGCGTTTTAGTGTAAAGAGCAGCATAAATATTTCTAAAGGTCTTGCACTACGTTATTATCCTTGCACGTATCAAAATCTAGTCGTTTGCTCGTTCCGTGCGACAATCGGTAGTGCTTGACTGATGTATATCCAGTTCCGGCTTCGCGCTATTGGCTAGTCGCTGATAGCACTTCCGGGCGACGAGCGACGAATTCTAAATTTCTAGAACCGAGCGATTGAGCGAAAAGACCGAGCGATCTGTTCGCGCGACGGTCCGCTTCGTCACTCGAAGTCGTCGCTCGTCGCCGTCGCGCACACAATCGCTTCTCTTCAGCTTCTACGCAAGTTTCTCGCTGAGATACTACAAACTGTCGTCAGAAAAAGATCAACTCAAAACTTAGTTACTAATGCAACTTCCTAGAATGTGTTTAATTAACAATTCAACATTTGCACTGCAACATGATGCTACACGAAGCGTATGCGCTTGAAATAAATACGTTCTGCACACGACAACGACTGGGCCCGCCTTAAAGAAAACTTAGTATAAGCACTGATGCTGATGCAAGTGCTGCCATGCGTATGCACCACAACAAGACTGCTGCGTGCCCAACCTGCTTCCTCGGAGGCAACCCTATGAAAACTGTTCGGGCCCTTCCCATTCTGGGTGTAACATTCAATCCTTCTCTAGACGTTTCCTCACATGTCACCAGCTCTGTATCTAAGGCTTGCTGCATATTATGGGGTTTCTGTCCCGTCTCTCCCTTCCCTGTGAACCTGAGGTTTTCAGAGCACTCTACACTTCTTTCCTTCTGCCACGGCTGAAGTACTGCTCATCAATGTACTACCCGTACCAAACTTACTTCGCTGACAAACTCGACGTTGTTGAGCGCCGGGCAAAAATACCAGCGAAGCATTGCGCTAGTCCATTTATTCTGCAGGTTACTTGATGGCTCTCTGTACAGCACTCATCTTTCTTCTTTAGTCCGTCTGAATAAGTGATCAGAACAGCCTGAGCCCCATCACGCCTATACGGCCGGACATCGTAACTCCATGCTTATATCTGGCATACAGCACTTTCCCTCCACCTCCTGGCCATTCGGAGTCCCCGCCTTTGCGCCCGCACTGAATCGGCGCACGTGCACGCTGAGCACCCGTTGACTACCCACGTCTTGTGCGTGTGTGCGTGTGTGTGTGTGTGTGTGTGTGTGTGTGTGTGTGTGTGTGTGTGTGTGTGTGTGTGTGTGTGTGTGTGTGTGTGTGTGTGTGTGTGTGTGGTGTGTGTGTGTGTGTGTGTGTGTGTGTGTGTGTGTGTGTGTGTGTGTGTGTGTGTGTGTGTGTGTGTGTGTGTGTGTGTGTGTGTGTGTGTGGTGTGTGTGTGTGTGTGTGTGTGTGTGTGTGTGTGTGTGTGTGTGTGTGTGTGTGTGTGTGTGTGTGTGTGTGTGTGTGTGTGTGTGTGTGTGTGTGTGTTGTGAGCACGTCTTTTTTAACCTTGCGAGCTGTCTAGAGTGCCATGTTACCGCCAAGATTATTATTATTACTGCTACTCTTATTCGCTATTCTGCGCATGGTTGGTGTGCTACTGTATGGCTGTATAAATAGCGATGTTTTGTGTAAAGAAAATGTTAGAAGTTAAGCGCACTGTTCTCTCTTCTGTCCCGGCCTCTGGTGCCCTTGCGCTGTTAACCTGACTTTGAAGTACATATAACCTGTAGTCTCAATCACATTGGGCACGCTTCCTGAAAATGTTTGGATAAAATTATCAGCTGCCAGCTGACAGTAACGATGATATTTATTATTGTCTTGTGTGTGGAAGATTGCGAGCGCGCGCTTCCATTTCTGGCTTGGGCACGAGGATGCGCATGTTGGCCCAAGTTTCTTCTTCTTCTTTCTGGGGTTTTACGATGCCAAAACCAGTTCTGATTATGAGGCACGCCGTAGTGGAGGGCTCCGGATTAATTTTGACCACGTGGGGTTCTTTAAAGGGCAACTCCGGCGATTTTTCGATGTCAGCGGATGTCGATTAAATTCGCTGGGTCTGTTCCTCTGGATATACCTCCGTCATGTCCTAAAAAAATCTGGCTTGAGAGTTGCAGAGATTTTTTACAAATGAATTTATTTATTGCCTCGAGCACCCTACCTTACCTCCTCCTCAGTTACAGGCCACATTGTGTATGACGTCAGGAATGGTCCACGCAGAGCATGCCGGGATCATGCAGACGACAGCGACGAGAGCGTGCAGGAATCGACGATCGTGAGCTAGCGCTTGGCGTGAGATGTTGCTGTCGCGAGAAGTTGCATTCCCTGTGGAGGGGCAAGTGATGCGGGGTGGCAAGCGGTGTTGTGTTGTTGGCTGCACGAACTTCAGCCCTCGCCATCCGCAAACACAGTTCGGGCCGATGCCGATCGCGTTCAGCCGAGGTTAAGCCTATCACAGTGGCCGAGTTCGTGCGTCTGCTGCTGGCGGACCTGAGCGACTGATATGAAGCTAATTAAGCCATGAGGATGAAGAAAGCTGCATCTGTAGTTCAGTTTTGATCATACGGATTTGAAATAAACCATTCCTCTTTTCCTACAGTGCACACGCAAAAAGATAAAAGCGACAACACGACGCGCAATCAACATCCGTATACGTTGCCGTTCTCGAATGCGGCCAGTCGTACTCGCTGGCGCTTCCCTAAATGAAATGTGACTACGTACATCCATGGGTGTATTATTACCTATTGTTATGCTTACTCTCATTTAGCTTTAGGCCCCTTCGATACAGAATGCGTAAACAACCGTCTCGTTGAGCTGCCAACGATGTCATACTTCATGACATCGGCGTTTCCGCGAGAAAACTATGCATTCTCTAAATGAACGATCATATGCCAAATGTCCTAATCTCTGTCTACTTTACGGAACACTAATTGTGTGCATGAAGAGATTACGAAGAATGATAAGCAGGCTGCACAACGCTTCCCTACTACGGTCTGTTTCCGAAGGTGTGTGGTCGCACGTATCAGCGCGACCCAGAGTGATGTAGCGGTGCTTACATGCACAAACTCTGCGTGTTTTGATATGTTCTGACATTAATTGATGTCACCGATGAGCGGCTATCTCAAGCGAACGACGTACGAGTGGTCGCTGTACCTGCCGATGTAAACAAATGCACCGGTCGGTGCTTTGGACTGTCAGCGGCGTTCTTGTGGGATACAAATGTTGAAAGTCGTGCTCCACATCTTACAGTGAGCATGCGAAGCTGTTCCCTGAGAGGGGTAAAACACCTAAAATAGCAAGCAGCACGTATATCAGTGGTTAGGGCTACCCTTGGTATTCATGTTGCAGCGCAATATGTTGCGCATGGGTGCTGGCTCTAGTGGTGGATGACGGCGATTCGTGGCTATTGAATTCGTCTGAATCATAACTGTCACTGTTTGACAGATCCGAATAGGTGGTGCAGCTTACAATGTCACCCGAAGGTCCCCGAAGGTCCGGCGCGGTCACGAATAAGCTGAGCGTCTACTCGTCTCCCGTTTCGTTCGCCCCGCGAGCGAGACCGGCATGCGTTGCGCGCCTTCCCCGCCGGGGGAGGCAACACTACATTTGCTAGTAGGTACAGCGTTTGACCGCTGGCGCCACGCTGCGCCGCTCGAACGTACCGCGTTTCTAGGTGGTTCCGTTCACCGAGGGCGCTCGAACGCAATGATATGGTTTGCACGAATGCTACCCATGGAAGCAAGAAAGTGCAGCTTATATAAGAAGTGTGTACGCCGTGCAGGAACCTCCGCCTGACTGGATGCACTTGTTGGACGCATGTGTGTGTTTGCCCGAGTTTTAAGTGTGTAGCTATGTCCGCACTGTAATATACCTTCCACTTTATTTTCCATGCATTAAGGAAAAAAAAAGTGGCTGTATAGCTGAGTGGTTACGGCGCTCGCTTCGGGATCTTGCGTACGCGGGTTCGAAACCCGCTCTGGCTACATTTTATTGCGATAGCAATTATATGGACACTCAAAAGCAGATTTCTGCCGTCGCCGTCGCCGTGAGGTTCCGTATGACGTCATTTGGAGAAGAAATCGTCGCCGCGCGCCGAACGCTGTATGTGCGAGTGAAAGGGCGCGAGGGGCGCGTCTTTCACGGGGAGTGAACGCACGGCGGAGAACAAACGCGCGTTCTGCGCCGTGCTCGCTTAAGGGCTGCAGAAGTAGGCGTCTCTGTGCTCCTTCACAATCACCATGTATGTATATAGAGCAAACGCGCCTTCTTCCGACGAGCGAGAGGCCGTGGGGGAGGGGGAGGGAAGGGAGGCGACGTTTAGCTGCGGCACGCAGTGCCTATTTATATCAGAGGCTCCGGCAACAGTCACCAACGCCGCACGCATTTTGAGCGAACGCGGGCAAAACTCCGATGGCGTCGACAACAGTTCTGTGTGTTACCGATGCTGCTGCATGTCCAAGTTTATACAGCTGATAAAGCTAACATCATTACTTCGTATAGCTCTCTACAAGTTTGCTATCGCAATTGATGCTTCGCCTTTCAGGTGAAACTGCGACAACTTTTTTTTAATATCACGCTTTTCCCTTTTTTTTCTCTCACTGTTTGCCAGCGCGGTCGCTTGAACCCCGGCGCCACGGCGGCAGCCGTGGTGCCGGGCGCCGACGCGAAGCGGCGGTCGTTGGGGTGTTGCTACGCTGCGCTCCGCAACACCCCAAATAAAAAAATACTGCTCCAGTCAGGTAAACTGCTCCTTCCCTGATAGTGAGATTATATTTGGATCATCAAAACAGTGATGCGTTTATAATATCACCGATCCCAACAGCAGGCTAGTCACCACCAGCCCAGCGTTTTCTCCGTCAACGCCTCCTCCGTTCCAACGGCGGCGGCTACAAACATGGTACGCGCGAGCGGCGCAGCGTGGCGCCAGCGGTCAAACGCTGTACCTACTAGCAATTGTAAATACGCCGCCGGGAGTACACTCGTGACGTCACACGCAGAGCTTCCCTCGGCTGCTTGCTCATGTTTCGGTTTAGTTTTTGCGCTTTTTTGCTTATTTAAAATTATTTTCGAATTTGCGCAACAATTCTCTCATCAGGTGCGTCACAGGAGGGTCTCGGAAACCTAACTATTTTATTAGCTTGACATGGTCAGAAATTCGCCGGAGTTGCCCTTTAACGTGCACTACAATGCAAGCACACGGGCGTTTTTGTATTTCGCCTCCATCAAAATGCGGCCGCCACGGCCGGGATTCCATCCCGCGATCTCGTGCTCAGCAGCGAACGCCTTAGCTGACTGAACCACCGCGGCGGGTAAATTTCATAAGAACAATAAACCCATAAAGTTCCAGAATGGAAAATCTAAAGCACGCCTTTGGAAATGTCAGTGCACCTTTCGCGTCAAAAGTTTATGAGAACTTTATTCCCATAACGTTTTGGAATTGAAATCCATGCGCTCCTTAGATTCCGCGACCGCTGCGAGATGCCGCGACGCGCCCACACACTATCGAAAAGCCCTTGAAACTGTGAGCTCGGATGGGGCTCCTTGCATTATGCGACTCCAGGTGCATGAGCGCTGCACCTGGAGTTCGCAATTTTCGTGCTGAAATGTCTTTTCGAGCGTGAAAAAGAGATTGTAGACAAAATCCAGAATGATTCCCGGCGCCGGTGGTTGTTTCTGTTGGCGGTGCATGACAGCACGAAAAAATTTCCGGGAGGGGCTGAAGCCCCATCAGCCCCCCCCCCCCCCCCCTGGCTACGCCCCTGCTAGCACCGGTAGTCGACAAAATCCCTGCGCGTCACGACGCGTCACGACGCGTCACCCTATTCGCGACTGACGCTTTTGACGCATCGGCGAGTGCCGACGTGTGCCGACTCGTGCCGACGCGTGCCAATACGTGCCGACTCATGCCAGTGGTTGGGCCTTAAAGTATGCCTACTGCCTACGTCATTGCACACTTTACGTCGCAGCCATCTGAATGAAAGGTGGGGGCTAGTGCCTGCGTCATTGGGCACGTAACGGCGCAGCCAATGGTTAGGATGCGGCACCACGTGAAGAGTGTATAAAATGAGCGCGCTGCTACCCACTCGTCACTTGCTCCTCAACGGATTTCGTAGGTGCTTTGTTTAATGTGATGGACTCTCGATGCCACTTCATGAGTGTATAACATGAACCGGTCTGTGGTTAACGTACGCGAAAACACAGCAGCAATAATTTTAATGCATGACGAAAACATCAACGGAAATGATTTCTCCAAAGGGACTATAATGATTTCGCATGCGCACACGTAAGCGCTGTTAAGTGTCTCTGCCGAAGTTTTTTTTTTATGTTCCGAATGGCCAATCCACTTGTATGGGGCACGCTTTGAGATAACTACTACTACAATACTGGTGCTTAAGCAACTGGCACTTCTACTACTTCTATTAGAGCTGCTATGGCTACTAACGGCTACGTACTACTACTACTACTACTACTACTACTACTACTACTACTACTACTACTACTACTACTACTAATACTAATAATAATAATAATAATAATAATAATAATAATAAGATGCCCTTAAATATTAGCAAATTAATCATATCAGGTTCCCTCGCATACGCGTACCACTTCGCACTTTTCTTTCGTTAAACAACCAAGTCATCGAAGAAGTGAACAAAGCCAAGTACTTATAGGCTTAACTTTTTCGTCATATCTAACCTGGAATGAAAACGTTCATGACATAGCACTTAAGGCAGGGCGCGCTCTTATTTCCATTAAAAGAAACATTTAAGCATGCACCGCTTTCGGTGAAGCAGTTGCTTTACTTTACCAATGACCGCCCTATTCTGGAATACGTATGTACTAAATGGGACCCCCATACCCAAATACTAATTAACAGAATCGAAACCATTCAAAAACGGCGGCGCGTTTCATGACTAGGAAATATCCTATGCCAAGTAGCATTAGTGACAATAAACGTACCCTGAATTGGTTTGAACTCGCCACACGTCGAAAACGTTTTCAAGTCACATTTATCAGAAATATTTTCCTGAATCGATCAGTCCTCGATAAAGATACATATCTGCAGCCACCAACTTACTTGTAAAAACTCAACGACCACCCCTTCAAGATAAAATAAACTTTTGCACGCACATCTACATACCAGCAATACTTTTTTTCGCGCACTGTCACACTGGAATTCACTGCCCAACGACGTCGTGCAGGCAGAATCAGACAACACATTTTCTGATCGTCTGCTTCGCCTTTTGTAGATTGCAGTTTAGCCTATAAATGTTTCTTTTTATGTGTGTTCTTATGATTATTTTTTGTGAAAATGTTATCTATGCCAGTTTTACGTGTCATAATCAGTGTGTATGGCGTCCTGGCTTAAAAGCTTACCAGTGCTGTTATTGTCTTCCCATTTTGTTTGGTTGTATACTTCTAGGATATGTTTCACATTCGCTTTACGTGTCTTCACCCGTCATTGAATTGTTAGTTAGTCGGTAGGTTTTTTATGGCGCAAGGGGAGCTGCGGCCAAAGAGCGCCAAACACAAGGTTGATAGTCGACTCAGGTTAGTGGGCAGTAGAAGAGAAGGATAAGAAACAGTGGTATATAGGGCCCTAAATAATTGAGTAATGATTACATTTAATGATTATGGACAAAGCGTATGACATTTACAAGGTCACGTAGCCTCAGCAACAGTCCTTGTCAGGGCAAGGAGGGCGGAGCGCCTGACATGTGAGATAAAAAATCTCAGCCATTTCCTCGGGAATGAGACAAGGCCGAGTTCAATGGCGATATGAAATTGCACGTAGGAAGCACACTCGCTAAAAACACACAATTGCACACTCGCTAAAAACTTAAAAACTCTTTTTAGTGAGAACATTTGGTAGTCGCCGAGAAAGAAGGCCGGGTGCGGAGGTATTTGGTTTCTGTGCAGTTCTGGGAAGTGACGTCTCCTGCCTGGTTCTAGCCCCTTGCACATGATTAAAACATGAATTACGGACAGTCGATCACCACATTTTGGACAGTGCGGTGCTGGAGAACTGTTTAACAGATGTGAATGTGTTCCATGTGTGTGTCCTATTCTAAGCCTGCATAGTGCAACCTCTTTATATCTGTCGCGTTTCTCGGTAGCATATCTTCCAATTATGGGCTTTATTGTGTGCAGTTTGTTTTCAATTGCTGCATGCCATTCCTCTTGCCATTGCCTACGGATTCTGTTTCTAATGGGTGGTCTAATGTCATCATAGGGTACATTATCTATGTCAAAAGAATTACGGAGAGCAGCTGACTGCGCAAGTCCGTCAGCTACCTCATTGCCAGCTATGTTGCAGTGCCCCGGTACCCAGCACAGTGTGATTTTAAGTTTGGATTTGTGAGCCGACATGAGACATTTTAGAAGGAAATTAGTTACTGGGTTGTTATGCTTTTTACCGGATGACAACGCAGTCATCGCACTGAGGGAGTCTGTATATATTATGGAGGCTGGTTGTTTCTTCTGTAGGATGTGCTTTACGGCCAGGAGGATGCCACAGCATTCTTCAGTAAATATGCGTGTATGTTCGTTCATTGTTTTCGATTCCGAAAATTGAGGGCTATGTGTGGCACATGCGACAGCTGAGGACTTAGAGGCGTCAGTGTAATACTCGGCACACCTGTATTTTGCCTGCAAGTACATAAAGTGCTGATTTATTGCGAGCGGATGCCCATGTTTGTCCACCTCAAGGAAATGACATGTCACAGTTAACAGCGTGTATTTCCCACGGCGCAATGGCGCCTTTATGGGACACCACCTGGAGGTTGGAGACCGCTTTCAATGTGCGACGCGACTCTAACGGGATATGGTGGCGTTGCTGATGGTCGCCTCAAGAACAACAGGGTGTTGGTTTTGTCACGCAAGAGTTCACCAGATGGATGCTCTGCATGAGCGAGCACCTTAGTGGCATACACTATGCTCGTGCACTGCCTTCGTCGCTCCAGTGACCATCTGTTCGCCTCAACATACATGCTGGCTATTGGGCTAGTTCTGAAAGCACCAGTGGCCAGACGGAGCCCAAGGTGGTACAAGGGGTCAAGCAACTTTAGCGCAGACTTTGACGCTGATTCGTACACTACCGAGCCATAGTCAATACGTGACAGGACAACGCTATTCAGAAGGTTCAGTAGGCAGTCACGGTCTGTACCCCATGACTGATGGGAAAGAATCTGTAAGTTCAATGCTTTAAAGCATTTCAATCGCAACTGCTTGATATGTGCAACAATGCTGAGCTTTTTATCGACCACAACACCTAGGAATTTGTGATCTTGTTTAACGGCTATTGTCTGCCCGTTCAATGTGATGTTGGGGTCTGGCCTAATGCCACGCTGTTGAGAAAAGGGTAAACAGACGGTTTTCCCACAGTTGAATTTAAACCCATTTTCATCTGCCCAGCTTGAGAGTTTATTTACCCCCGACTGAATTTGCTATTCACAGATGGCCAAGTTGCAGGATTTGAAACTTATCTGAACGTCGTCTACGTAAACAGAGTAAGAGATAGTTTTGGGCAACACACTGCTTAGGGAGTTCATTTTAACTATGAAAAGTGTGCAGCTGAGAACTCCACCTTGGGGAACGCCATTCTCCTGTATGAACCGCTTCGATAGAGCATTTCCAAGACGAACCACGAAGGTGCGTTCGGAGAGGTAGCTTTCTATAGTATTGAGCATGTTTCCCGAGACTTCAAGAGATTGCAGATCACGGAGAATGCCATAACGCCAGGTCGTGTCATAAGCTTTTTCCAGGTGAAAGAATACAGAAAGACAGTGTTGTTTGTGTATAAAGGCATCCCTGACATAAGACTCAAATGCTACAAGTTGGTCAGTTGTCGACCGACCAGACTTGAATCCAGCTTGATTTTGGTCAAGGAGGCCGTTATATTCAAGGAAATACACGAGGCGGCGATTTGTCATTTTTTTCAAACACCTTGCACAAGCAACTAGTCAAGGCAATGGGCCTGTAGCTAGCTGCAAGTGTGGCTTACTTTCCTTTTTTATAGGAATGGGTATGATAACAGCCTCTTTCCAGGCTTTGGGTATGCGTCCAAAGGACCATATCTTGTTAAACAGAAAGAGGATGGTTATAAGGGTGTGTTCATGTAAGTGCTTGAGCATGCCATATGTAATCCTGTCTGGGCCTGCTGCTGAGTTGCCACATGTTCCCAGGGCTGCCTTCAGTTCCTCTATAGTGAAAGGGCTATTGTATCCTCTGTGGGTGGCTTTTTATCACAGATAGGTTTCCGCTCCTCCGCTAGCTTGTGTCGCATGAAGGAGTCTGTATAATGTGCCTAGCTGAAAGTATATTCAAAATGTTGACCGATTGCATCTGCTTGGTGTTCCAGTGTATCACAAGCAGTGCTGACCAGAGGCACTGGGTGAGCACTGCGCCCTTGAAGTGCTCTAAGTCTGTTGTATACTTTATGAGTATCTGTGTAGGAGTCTACAGATCAGAGGAATGACTGCCAGCTTTCCCGTTTTGATGCACGTCAGATACGCCTGCCATTTGCTTTAGCACGCTTGAAGTCTATTACATTGTTAACTGTAGGATACCTGCGGAATTTTGACCATGCTTTGTTTTGATTCTCACGGGCATTCTTGCACTCCGCATTCCACCATGGCTTACGTTTGTTTTGTGTCTTATTTGATGTCTGTTGGATTGATTTCTGTGCGGCTTCTATAATAGGCAGAGTGATCATGGACTGTAATTCGTCCATACCTAGGTCTACGATTGGAGAACTGGGCAATTTTGAGAGTTCTCGGAACTTCTTGAAATCAGCAGCCAGTTCTCTAAATTTCCTATGATTATTTACACCTATATTTGTGCTTCCTGTGTGTTTTAAGGAAACAGGAAAGTGGTCCCTTCCATACAGATTATCGATAACAGCCCACTCAGCGGTTGCCAATAGCACCGGAGAGCCAATAGCAAGGTCTATTGCTGTGTATGTGTTGTGTGCTATATTAAAGTATGTTGGATCTTTTTATTATATATACAGGAACCGGAAGACAATAGAAATTTTTCGATTAGCGCACCTCCGGAATCAAGTCTTGAACATCCCCATAGTGGGTGGTGTGC
Source organism: Dermacentor silvarum (assembly GCF_013339745.2). Classification (NCBI taxonomy): domain Eukaryota; kingdom Metazoa; phylum Arthropoda; class Arachnida; order Ixodida; family Ixodidae; genus Dermacentor; species Dermacentor silvarum. The sequence continues at coordinate 150,027,949 of NC_051162.1, forward strand.
ATTGAAATCTCCAACCAACATGAATGGATCCGGGAGCTGGCCAATAAGTTTTTCAAATTCTTTGACGGGGAGGTGATGGTCCGGAGGAATATACAGGGAACATACAGTTATTATTCTCCCAAAGTTAGGGCTCGTATGGCCACTGCCTCTAAATTGGTAACCAGAGTGATAATCTGACAGGGAATTGTTTTCTGCACAACAATAGCGACGACACCCGATGAGTGGGCACTGCATGCCTTGTCTGTCTTTCCGGTATACTACATATTCTTTTAGGAAGCTTGTGCGTGTTGGGTTTAAGTGTGTTTCCTCTAGGCAAAGTATGTTTGGTTGGTATTGTGCAAGTATTTCATATATGGGTCATCTAGGTTCTTGGGTACCCCTCGGCAGTTCCAGTGTATAATTCTCTCAGCAGCCATTTTTGTGTGTGAGAAGGGGACGGGTTATTCAAATGTCACCACCTTTATTAGGCGGCTTGACTGGCGGATGCTTTTTTCTGTTTGAGGCGGTCTAGAAAACTCCGCCTCTCTTTGGGGAATTCTCTCAGCGCCTGAGACACTGAAGATCCCGGGGTCACTTCCATTGCTTCCGGATGAGACTCGGAAGCGGATGAGGGTTTGTCAAGAGGGGTTGGCTCCCTCTCAGTTGCCTGTGTTGTTCCAGAGGTGTGTGCGAAGTTGACTTATGGGACTTGAAAGGTTGGTGCAGCCGATGGCTGCTTGCTGGGGGGCCGAGAAAGGCGTGCATAAGCAAAGCTGTACTGCGTGCCCACCGTAACTAGACGCCACCCCCCCCCCCCCCGGCGCGCTGCGACAACGTAGGATCTTCCGGGGAGAAGTGAGAGCTTCTTCCGGGCTTCAGGGAATGTGATGTTTTCAGTTAGTTTGATTTAAATGATCTTTTTCTCATTCTGGAACATTTCGCAAGTTAGCGAGTACGCAGCGTGCGGCCCGTGACAGTTGGGACATTCAGTTTGAGTGGCACTGCAGCTTTCGGTTGGATGCTCGTGAGCACCACACTTTGCACAGGTGAGTTTTCCGCGACATGTGTTGGATCCGTGTTCGTACTTTTGACACTTAAAGCATCTTCTCGGGTTTGGGACATAGGGGCGGACTTTGCAGTGAATGAACTCTGCTTTCACGGCATCTGGTAGGCGGGAACGATTAAAGGTCAAGACGATATGGGGTGTCACTACATCTTCACCGTTTCGCCTTATGGTGATGCGGCGTAGGGCAATGACACCTTGATCTCTGAAGCCATCGAGGAGGTCTGAGTCTGTTTCGCGGATCAGATCACGTTCTGATATACCGCCTTGAACTGTGTTCAGACTGCGGTGGGAGGTAATGGACACCTGTAAGTGAACAAACTGCTTTTGCATGAGCAGGATGTCAGAATGATCTTTCTGTGACACTTCAACAATAAGATCACCGGATGACAGTTTCTTTGCTTCATAGTTTCTTCCTATCATTTTCTGAAGGGTCCTAGCGATAACAGAAACGGACATTGCAGCAACTGAGTCGTTGTCTACAAGAGAGTGAATAATCACGAAACGTGGAAAGTTATCACAATCAGTTCGAGTTCTGTCAAAGCTTTCTTCGGTGCGGCCTCTTTTCAGGGACCGATCGGGTTTTTTGGAAGAATTACTCATCCGATATGAGTATGCCGATGGTTCCTAGAAAGTCACCTGTATTTCACCGTCTTATTCACAGGAAGGTCCCGGGGCTCGCCGCCTGGTAACCAGACGAAGAGCCCGTCGGCCGGAGCTTGACCATGGCCCCGACCGCCACCGTTCATGGTTTCTACCCTTCACCTCGAAACCTTTCGCCACGGTGCGGATGACAGCTTCGGTATGGGGGCTAAGGGTCCGTGGTGGCGCCAAGCACCATCACCTTGATACTCAAGGTGCCCTTGCGGGAGTCATTGAATTGTATGGTTTCCGCGTTTTCTTTCACATGCTATTTCTGTCGACCGTGCTCACTGTCTATTTTCTTTTTTAATACTCATTCATGTATGTGGTGCATACTTCGTTTGTTTTCATTATGTAATTCCCTCTACTGTAATGCCCGAATGGGCGAAATGTAGGTATACTAATAAATAAATAAATAAATAAATAAATAAATAAATAAATAAATAAATAAATAAATAAATAAATAAATAAATAAATAAATAAATGATATTACTCGTGATACTAACAGACACTACGACTCCTAATAGTACTACATCCCCCGACCCCACTTCTACGTCGAAAGATTTGCGAATGACGCGCTCACTAGCCTCAGACATGTCGCGACGCGTGCTCTTGCACTGATAGATGGACAGTGAAATCAAACACACCTCAGAACGTACGAGATCCGGGACCTGTAGCGGTGATCCTCTCGGTTGAACCCCGTTCTCTTCTCGTATTCGGCCGACTTTCTGAAGAACTCGACCATGGCCCTGGTGCCGAATATGGCCGTCGTTACGTGAATAGTTACTCTCAGGGCCATCACGCCTAATATGACGAGGACCAGTGGCTTCGTGAAGGAGCGGACCCTGAAGAGGGTACGCACACCGATGACCACGGAGGGGCCGATTTCGAGCGTGATTAAACAGAGCAGGCAGGCGAGCGAGTACAGGGTGTACCACGTTCTCCATTCGACGCGCACATCTTGCACGTGTCGTGACTGCAGGCCTTGCAGGAAGAACAGCCCCACAGCCCGGCAGATCCAGCCGTACGGCTTGAAGTGCGCAGCCATGACGCTCGTCATGTCGAAGCTGACGAAAGAACTGGATCCTTGATTAGCACTGAAATTCACCGAGGAAAGTGCATGCTTAAGAAGCAGTAGCAATGTAAGAAAGCCCTTTCCAATTCACCAAATATAGTTCGTCTGAATTGAAGCTTGGGCAAGTTGGTTTAAGATGACTGTAGAAGTTGAACTCGGATGCAAGGAACCGCATGGACAAAGGGTTAAACATATTTGTTCTCTTCCAATGTAATTATTGACTGAGTAATGACGGACACGACTTCACAGCACAGACTGCCTAAATCCGCCATTACTGTGCTTAAAGGGTTGCGAACTGCGCATATAGATTTGATTAGATAAAACTGGGAAGTAACAGCATTCGTGCTTCATAGTGGCCAACTGGCTTTACAACAATACAGACACTACAGATACAGCAATACAGACACTACAATATTCTGTGGACATATTATGTGCAGTTGCGAGCCACTAGTCTAGGTTTGCACCCTATATTATTCAAATGCTGTACTGTCTAAAATTCACCCTATTATGAGAAATGCACATCTTCATTCGCGACCATAAAATTATGAAATAGTTCGCCATATTTGCTACAATCATCATCCTTCTACGCATTTAAACTTGAGCTTAACTATTGCAATCAGTATAACTATATTTGTATTCGTCGTTATTTTAACATCTGACAATGACAGAATTGTATTTTGACTTAACATGTGTTGTACTTTCGTTACAATCTATAAGACACATTATTGTTCGTAATCTTGTTTTAATTTTTACTTATAGTGTCCTTTGTAGCTTGCTGCTTTTTCCATATGTTTCCTCGTCCTTATTGTTAACGGAGGGTGATGTTCCATGCTTTCACTTTGGGACCTTCGTCTGTATACTATCTGAAATTCACTCAATGTCTGTTGAAAGAAAAATAAACTAAAACTGACCACAGGCGTCGAGAAAAAAACTTTCTATTGAAGTCCATAGGCGCGGAGTCGAAATAAAGAGGTACAACCCAAGCCTGCGTGTTCAAACGATGCAGTACACTGACAGTATTGCACGTTGCACGGCTGTGCCATAAAATATTTAAACATTTTCGCTGATGCCAAGGTGACGTTTGGCGCTTCATTTCTGAAGCTAAAGATAAGGTTCTCTACGTCATGGAAACCATCTTTTCCTTAGAGCACAGCCCAAGTCGTCCTTCGAAGAAGTTAGGCGGTGCCTGAGGCAAGCTTCTTAAGGCGCGGTGTATCCTTGCAGACGCCTGTCTACCCCCTGAAAATGAAGAAATGCGCACGGCTTCGCCACCGCCATTTAGGTGAGCATCACGAGAAGACTAAAGGGACAATAAAGATAAGATTAAGTTGAACTGTATTAGTAAATTATTCTTTTACGCTACAACAAAGGCATTCTTACCGTGATAGGAGGCCAGGTAAGAAGAAAAATCAGCAAGAACGGGTGGCGGCGTTACCTGCAATTTGCCCCAGCAGAGCGCCATGACGTCAATCGATTTTCATTGTTTCTGCTCAGGCCTACGTAACATTTAGCACTATAATATGGACTAGATTGCGGTCTAAGAGAGTTCCAAAAACTGAGCATAGCATGCTTCGCGAATTCTGATCTCTCCACGACGGCCCAAGTACGAGAAAAAAGAACTTTCAAATCCTTGACGTCATATTGAAATCCCAGCGCTTCGATTTCGGCGCAAAATTAAGAAACTCGCAGTTTAGCATTCATTTTATTCCTTTAGTAATTATCCCACTACCACGAAATTAAACGCTGATTGACCCGAAACTTCACTTAGGTTAACTACGCTCGAAATGAGAGCTATATATACTTGAGCTACCTTGGCAAAGCTGCGCAACGCTGGTAATTGTCTAATTTTATTTTTAGCAACCTTTAAATAGCAGTTAACAGAATACGCGTGCACCTGGTGTTTAGCGGAAAGGAGGTCAGTCCCAGCACGTCTCCTCCGACATTTTTCAGCGCGTCGCGTGTAACATCGGGCGGCGCGCAATCTCGAAGTATGAGACGCACTTTCTCCCGTTTGCCCGAGCATTGTGCGCATGCGTGAATCGCACCAGAGACACGCGAAGACTTTGGCTTCTCGAAAGCTGCCTTTCCCTAAGCACTACAATACCAGAGAGGAGGAGGAGAGCGCTTTGCTCAGTTTGTCCCTAGCTGAACTGCCCAGCGCTGCCGCAGATAAAACACTCCGGAATAAGCTTGCTCTCCGTTCCACTTTCGTGGCGTCGAATCAAAGCGTTCGGCTCGGGACTGGGAGGTCCTCTGTCCGAATTGCGTTTTCGATAAACTTTTAGAGGGCAGCTCTCTAAGCGCCCGTTCCAGCGGCAAGCGTCGCCGTCCCCTCGTAACTGAGCGAACGAGCACAGCGAAGGATGAAAGAGCAAACGCGGAGCGCAGTGGGGGATGAAAGACGGCGATAGCGAAGAGAGCGCAGAGTAAGAAAGCGGAGGAGGAGGGTGGCGGAAAGCGAGGAGGAGGGTATGGCGAAAGCGTGAGAAGAGAAGCGTGCTGCCGCGCAAGACGCGCTCTGCAGAGGGGGATGGAGGCGGTAGATGCCGTTTGAGCAGCTGTAGACCTATGAATAATGACAGGTTGTACTGAAATTCTTGCTCATGGCTCGGTCACATGGGCACGCTCATGAGCGTGCCCATGTGGAACGTACTCCTCCCATTGTCGACGAACGTGCCACTGGTTGAGCACCGAAGACTCACTGCGAAGCGGCAAACATTATGTCACGTGCGCCTTAGTCAGACGAACCAACCACTGACGACAAAAAACTGACGCTCTGTCATTACATCTTCTGTATCGGCCGCTATGATCCCGTTTGGATTTTAGGCAGCCGACGAAGCAGAGCGCGTCGTCCTCCTTAGTACCTAGGCAAAGGCGCATTATGAGGCGCAAGAGAGGCCATTATTCCCCAGCCAAAGTCCCCAGATTTATCCGGGGGTCGTTTCGTGTCAGACAGAACAAGGGGAAAAATCTCAGATATCTGCAAAATCGTGACACGGAGTCGCCCACGTTCCCAGCGTGGTGGGGCGTGCGCCGGCGAGCAATAATGACGGTGCTTACTTCACCCTCGGACCTCGGTATATAGTTTCGGTATCAAAAGCATCCATTTTTGTGTGCTTTTCATGACGCATGCACTCTTACTTGAAAGGTAAAATTTTCCGTGGTGGCTGCTCTGTAGCTAGGCTATCTTAAACTAGGCTCTTTACACATCTAATTTCGTTAGAGTTGGCTTTTAACAAAAATGGAGTTTCTAAAAATTATTCATTCGTGTAATGAAATTTAGTATGCTTGCTTAGTTTCTCTTTAGAAGCAGCTATGACAAACCTGCACGTGGCAGGGGCGTGCAATGGCTCACTCGCATTTACCTCATGCAGCAAGCACGCCACTGTTGCCTCAGTTCATCATCATGGCGGTCACAGGATGTATGCCTCGCGTATAGAGAAGCTGACTGAAGAATCTCCCAAAGGGCCCGTTTAGAACGTGAACCACAGTAAGCACAAGTCTCGGGGAGATATGTGCCGTGTTCGTTGAAAGAGTGCAAGTCAAATTTAGCACGACCAGAGTTGTGTCCCATTCACTTAATAAAAGTAACGCCAACCTGTTAGCGTTTCCTAAGGCCCGCACAGCTAGAAACAAATGGTACAGGTTTCTTGCGTCTGAAATCTCCTTGATGCCGTGGCATTCAAGTACTTCTGCTCATCATGTATTAGTTCGTGGCTTCTAGTCACTCCGTAACAGGGGTTCTTGTTGACCCTGCTCGTGTAATCTCTCGGGCAGTCTCGTCCTGCTCTGGGGTAGCACAAGTGAATGGCCCAAGAGGAAAATAGAAATAACTACGTAGATACACCTATTACATAGCGCTCGTGCTCTTAGGCACACATATCGCGGTTAACTGTGACAAATGTTAACCCTCGCGAATAAATGTGATTTTTGTTGGCACATTCATGTCGCGGAGTATATAGTCTAAGAGCAGCCTCACTTGAATGCATCGCTATAGTCTGTTTTATCGCTGACAACAGCTCTGGCTTGGTACATTGTAGCCCCAAAACAATGTAATAGATAACTTCGATGGCTCTTTCTATGGATTTTTGTATAGGCCCAAAGAGCCAGGACAATGGACGACAACACCCTCCCCTCCCTTTAAAGTAGGAGAGAGTAATATAACAGGCTCCACAAGAGTTTCTCTTTTGGTATGTGAAGGAAGCTTTAAGAAGAGGAGGTCGTAGATATAAGAGCTGCTGGCGATTGGCCAGACGTCTTCGCGGATAATATGTCTAATATCACGATGGGATTGTACCTCCTCGCAAGAGCAGCTTTAGCGTTATCACTTTCTTGTGTTTCTTTGTGTGAATAAATGAAACTCTGGCTCATTGTTTCCCTAAGACATCAAAAATACAATGCTGAGAATCTTAAGAAGCACCTTTGCTTACGGCCCAGTTCCAATTTCCGTGGCCAAATAGATGTTAAACGTATAAATAATGTCAACACAACCACTCGACCAGTTTGATTGAAATTTGCACATATCAAGAAATAAATGCTCAACACTACTGACTACGGGAAGCAAATCTTTAATTTAGGGCCTATGTTTCTTTTTCAATTTTCCATTTCAAGAATTGTGTTAAAAGCCTATGATGGCCTTTATATAAAGTCTACTGTCTACAATTTTTCATATGCAACAAATCCTGTCAATTTATTACGCAGTAAACGCTGAGCAAAAGGATTTATTCGAATACATGTATTTAGATAGGAGCTCCTGAGGTAAGTTTCCCCTTAAAACCGACTGTTTGTAATCAGCATAGCAACGGAAGCACCAGCAAACGAAAACCGGCAATTGTCAGCTGTAACCAGCAAAGTCAAGGTTGAGCTTACCTCAAGCTCCTGTAAGATTTGACAACCTCACCTAACCCTTACCTGACCGAGTGCACATGCAATACTTTCAGGAGGTTTCACCTCAGTTCTCAGTGGTCAAAAGCGACCTCACTTCAACCTCATATCAATTTCGTTACTGAGGTTGATGTTGAGTTTTTCAGCCTAAATCTTATTTCGTGTCTTCGAGATCGCGACTCAATATATAGCTATTTGTGCATCCCCCGATTATACCTGAGTACATATCTGACGCCTCTCACACAAGCTGCTCATATCATGATATAGTGGCAATATCATACTGTCTAATAAAATAAAGTTGTTGACTAGGAGGTTTCAGCTGCGAAACACGCTTTCTCAAGGCGTCCTAAGACTCAGGTAAGCTACACTTGCATGCGGATATAGTTCTAAAGATTCAAAATTTAGACAGGAAAGTGTGCTAAATACCGCCGACTCATTAGTTCAGAAGAACCAGATATGCGCATAAGCCTATCTGCCAGAACCTTTGACAACAAGCACTCCACCGTGCTTGTTGCGACTGCAGACGTGCTCATCAGGCAACGTCAGCAGTCGACAACGCTGCCTCACTTCGTGAAGTTGTTGTCTAACTGAGGTGAAGGTTCAGGCCATGAGGTTGTGAACTTCTTTAGGTCGCTCACCTTTGCAGAAAGCGCCCTGCACGATTTCTAGATGATGTGGTAAACGTTCAGCGATATAAAAAAGCGTGTACACCGTTTTTCCAAGTCTTCGCTTCTTGCCCAGTACTCGGAAGACCGACTCTATAGCTCTGCATAAGTATAGGTTCTGTGACCATCTGACTCAACACTGCGTTCTCGTGTTTGTGCGTTCTCGCGGTTGTGGAATGTGGCTTTAAAATAAATAGGCAGCCGAATGTGGCCAATCCACATCGCATGCTCACCAGAAGTCTTTCACAACTTGGTTGTTTTCGTCACGTGGCAACCAGCATTGGAAGCAGTCAACTGAGAGCACGCGAGCTCTGTTTATTCACACTTGCGCTGGCGAAGCTGCCAATCGCTGCCGTCACACGGCGCCACCAGTCATCAAGCCTAGGTGTGGTCGATGCAAGGGAAGGTCAGTCATAATGATTTATAAATTATTTACACGAACAAAACGCAGGACCTGCGCTCTTTTCTTTTTTTTTTTTTTGTTTGCGTGTTTTTCTACCACTCATTAAAAACAGATGCAGGAAACAGATCGGTATTGAAAACTTCATATGTAGGTGCTCTTAAGCGACATTGCGCGAAAGCAATTTTATGTAAATTTGTCAAAGGTGGTGAATAATGAAGCTGTTTGAAAGAGACGCACAGGAAGGGGCAAATATGCAGCAAGCACCACGTGCGAAAATTCCTTGTTACAGAAATTTTATGCACTACTGACAGTCACAGTAACTGACGATGGACGTGCTAGAGAAACATCACAGCTTATTGGTCACAATTCCTAAGCATCCGCCAGTCGCCATCATCTATCAATATGTTGCCATACCAGGAAGGTGGTGGAACAGTTGCTAGCTTTGAACTTAGAAAAAAACTCTACATTGGCGGAGGTTCCTCCCCAGGTTTGTTGTGATTGGTTAATCATCATCATCACCATCATCAGCCTATATTTTATGTCCACTGCAGGACGAAGGCCTCTCCCTGCGATCTCCTTTTACCCCTGTCTGATTGGTTAATACTCTCTGAATAATCCACGGTGACATGGCCAACCCATCTCATTTGGATCCAAGACACGGTACATATGGTAGGCTGATAATGATAGGCGCACACGGAAACTTCGCCATAGGATAAAATTGACGGGAGAGGCCCTAATAACTTCGGGTTTATTGACACTCACAAAAAAGTGTTACGTTAAGGAATGAACCACGTATTAGAAAATAAATAAACAAGGATAATTAATGCACGTGTCATGAAAGCGATCGGCAAAGAATCGCAACAAGACCCCAAAGCAGAATAGTAAACTGTGCAAGTTGGTTCAGATTCGTGTTTCAAAAGTCGAAAGAAACTTTCTGTCGTACTGTGAGGGTTCATTTGTAGGTCCTTTGGTCATGTGTAAGACGAGGCATAAAACCTTTACAATGCGGTTCATCAGAAGCCCTTGCAAAGGCAGTTATCTTAGAATGTCTAGGTGTTATAAAGAAACGGCAATTTTTCTCTCGTGCGGTTGCTCGCTATGGGTGGCTTTCTCTCTCTCATTCTCTCTCTGATTTAGCAGTATGCGATTGGTCTCAGCAAGCCTACCGACTACACTGCTAAATAAGATAAATATCATATGTTACCCTGCGGAAGGCTCATGTTCCGCAAGGATTCGGCAAGCAAGCTGGTGGCGTCATTCATCCATTGAGACATCACGTGGTCTGCTCGAGATTTTGTTTCTTCACAGCGAAGCTGTCTATGGCTAGGTTTCTACGTATTTTTCGTGTCCGTCAGCCGATATGCGTGTGCAAAAATTCAGCTTCCGTATTTCATGCCAAATCACTTCATTCTAAGCAAAACCTTATACGTTTGATCACTTGGATATGCATTTTGACTAAATTAGTTATCAATAGGCACCATTTTCAGGATCAGTAACTCTCTGGTATAGATAATAAACGTTTCTCAAAGATTTGCGGCTGTGCGGCCCGCGTCAGCCATGTCCGCGTTCCCACCGCCCACTCTTTCCGTCGTTCCAAGCTCGTGCGTGCCTAGTTTCCTTCCGCGCTCCTGGGGTGGCGGCAGCGTCGTGCGTTGTCGGCAAGACAAGCTGCCGTTCGCCATTTTGAATCTCACTTCTCTCGTCGTAATGGGGAGGCCGCGTATAGTGCCCGCTCCCGAGGAGCTGCGTGCCTACGAATAGCGACGGCTAGAACAGATGCGAGAATGCAATCCGAGGCGACGGGCGGCAAACACTGATGAAGATCGTTCCCGATTGGCAAGGCGCAAGCGACTCGCCATGCAAGACGGCACAGCCGTGTGCTCTCCGTCGTGTGCCAAACAACTTCATTGGTCATCCACCTTCACTGAGTGGAATGGCTCATTATTTTTTGCAAGAGTTAGGTAGCTCAGCTTGCCTCCATCCCTCAGTGCAAGTTACCTGGGGACATTAGGTCCATCTTGTGTCATCATGTGCATGCTTAGCGGCAAACACATTTGGCATTTGCGGACACATATAGACAAACAACTTCCTGTAAAGCCCCGAAACAAACAAATCGAGCAGGAATTAGCGAACTTAGAAATTCGTGGGGACGGAGCATTCATATGGGGACGGATTACCAGGCTGCATACATCGGCTGCCAACATGGTCTGCATAAATTATGGAATCATACATTCTTTCATACGGGACCCCACTACTCCGACACAAGCACCGCCATACACATGCCACAACCGCTGCTGCAGCCGCGCTGGCGCCTCCGACGCGCGTGGCGTTATAACTACAGAAGCGCAGGCCACGTGCACAGGCGCCGTCGCCTTACTCTTTCCCCCTTTCATTATTCGTCAAACAAGATTTACAACAAATACAGGCATGAAGGCCCACTTGCTACACTAAGTGCACTTTCTCATATATATATATATATATATATATATATATATATATAGAAAGATGAGAAGCAGCGCGGTTATCTTAGGTTTATTTACCCAACAGTTTCGGTCAGTGGACCGACCTTTTTCAAAGGATACAGGAAATTCTCGCTACAGTCTCTTTATATTTTCAGGCAGAGGTTAAAGAGACTGTTGCGAGAATTTCCTGTGGCCCTTGAAAAAAGGCGGTCCACCGACCGACACTGTTGCGTAAATAAACCTAAGATAACCACGAAGTAGTGCTTCTCATCTTTCTAACTACGCTTGGCCTATTGAGACATCCCGTTACAATGTATATATATATATATATACATTGTAACTGGATTTTTCAATGGGCCAAGCGTAGTTAGAAAGATGAGAAGACAATGTATATATATATATATATATATACACACATTGTAACTGAATTTTTCAATGGGCCAAGCGTAGTTAGAAAGATGAGAAGCACTACATCGCGGTATATATATATTGTCCCGGCGGTATTGTTATGATCGCCGACTCTGCATAATTCAAATCCGCCGTCGACACAATCACACGCATCCACACTAACCCATCGGATTATCGTGTATACTGCAGCGCAACATTATTATTTTATTTATCATGCATTGTATTCACTAGCAGATTGTATTCATTTGGGCTGTATTCAACAATTTTTACTGCAATTATGTTGTGTTCTCTGTACCCACCTGTCATCTAATTTCCCTCGCGGGATTCTTGAAGTATAATAAATGAATAAATAAATAAATAAATAAATAAATAAATAAATAAATAAATAAATAAATAAATAAATAAATAAATAAATAAATAGCAAGACAAGCAACAGCCGGCCACACAGCAGAACAGCTCCTATCAAGCAGCACGTCTTCTTCGTCGTCTTCGCCTCCCATTCCTGAATCCTCCGCAGTGCGCAAAAGAAAGCTCAAGCAAATTGTAACCGCACAACACACAGAAATGTACTCAATTTACGTGTTATTATTCTCCCCTTTCAGAAGCATCGACCAGATGCTTTCGAAGTAGGAAAGGTAGGAGAAGGTGATCAGCCTGCGTAACATGGCTTCACCCTAGCCACGTGTACGATGTCCGATTGTGGTGTCCGACGGGATCATCGCGGGGTGCTCTCTGGAAAAACGTTTTACTTGACGTCATTGAGGCGCTGAAGAACCCGGTAAGGCCCGAAATAACGACGGAGAAGTTTCTTCAAACTCCCGCGTTTCCGCACGGGACTCCGGATCGATATTTTGTCTCCGGGGCGGTAGGTAACTTCTCTGTGACGGAGGTTGTACCTGTGAGCATCGTAGTGTTGCTCAGAGAGAATGCGCAGGCGATCTAGCTGACGAGCTTCCTGTGCACGTTGAGCATATTGGTTAGCATTCGCTGTGTTAGATGCTAAGACGTCGGGAAAAAACATCACGTCTTAACATTGTGGTAACCTCGCGGCCGTGGATCCTGTGGTTTTTTGAACGGCGGTACTATAGGCGAAGGTTAGGAAAGGAAGAACGCTGTCCCAGTTCTTGTGATCCACGTCGACATACATTGAAAACATGTCAGCGATGGTCTTGTTGAGCCGTTCAGTTAGGCCGTTGGTCTCTGGATGACAGTCACCCGACGATGAATAGTGCCGCTGAGGTTCATCACTTCTTCCAGGAGTTGGGCTGCGAAAGCGTTCCCTCTGTCGGTAATAACCACTGCTGGTGCACCATGGCGGACGATAGCATGAAGGAAGAACGTGGCGACGTGGTTAGCAGTACGTAGTTGAAGTGGTCTTGCTTCGCAGTAACGAGTGAGATAATCTGTCGCAACTATTATCCATCCGTTGCCAGCCGAAGATTTAAGAAATGGTCCAAGCCAGTTCATTTCGACTTGTTGAAAGGGTTCCCGGGTGTTTCGACAGGTTGTAACAAGCCAACTGGTCTTACGGGCCTTGTCTTGCGCCGCTGGCAGTCTCGACATGTCTTAACGTAGTGCTTGACGGTACGGCACAGTTTAGGCCAGTAGTACTTGTGGCGGATACGCGCGGGAGTGCGCATGAACCCCAACTTTCCAGAAGACCTTTCATCGTGACAAGCATGCAGGATCTCTTCTCACGTCGCAGATGGCACCACCAGCAGATCGGTTTGAGAACTGGAGTCAAAGCTTTGCTTGTACAAGTCGATTGTTGCAGAGAAAAAAGTACGAAATTATGCGCCTGAATGTCCGTGGTGGCTTCGTAAGTTGGCCCCTCAAGATAGTCGATGAGCGGGCGAAGCTCTAGGTCATCACGCTGATGCTGGGCCAAGTCAGACGCTGTGACGGCGCAAAGGAAACGGTCGTCGTCATTTCATGGCGGAGTCGTTTATACGGGAGCGTGGTACAGACAGTCGGCATCTGTGTGCTTGCGTCCTGACTTGTAGACAACCGTAACGTCGAACTCCTGAAGGCGAAGTCTCCATCGAGCGAGGCGGCTTGAGGGGTCTTTGAGACCGGCAAGCCAACACAACGAATGGTGATCACTGACTGCTTTGGAAGGTCGTGCGTATAAGTATGCTCGGAAATTGGCTATGGCGTACACAACAGCCAGACATTCTCTTTCTGTAGTCGAGTAGTTCGATTTGGCCGATTAAGGTAGGACTAGCGTAGGCGATCACTTTTTCGATACCTTCTTGGCGCTGCACAAAGATGGCGTTTGGGTAGCGTGGCGTTGCAGTTACCGTTGTTCTTATCGGTACAACTGCGAATGTAAACTGTAGTGTTTTACGATACGTATGTAGTTGCCGTTGTTCTATGCAGTGCGTTTTCGGCGCTCACGGACGAATCAGCGAGACATGGAAAGCTTCGCTTTAAAATCATCAGCAATTTCGATGACATAGTAAAGCAGCCGAAGAATTCTATACTGACCCATACAGTACCTAGAGCAGCCAAGCTACTTTCATTCGAAGTAGTGATTAACAGGATACGGAGGCTCTTTCTATAACTAGCAATGAATTTAGAAGGGCCTTGCAAGACATGAGGAGATGGAATTACAGCCGACTTAGTAAAAGACGGAGTAAATATAATGGTAAAGATGGTAAATAGATGGTAAATATAAAGGGCCGCAAGCTTTTCATGCCTGATGTCTCATCAGGCATGAAAAGCTTGCGGCCCTTTATATGCAGTGCCTCACAACTTCAAGTGTACCACAGAACTAGAAGAATACCAACATTATACTAATCCACAAAATGGAAACATTATAGAATTGAAAAATTCTAGGCCCATTAGCTTGATTTCGGTATTGTATAAAATATTCACAAAGATAATTTCCAATTGAAACAGGAAAACACTTGACTTCAGTCAACCAAGAGAACAGGCTGGCTTCAGGATGGAATATTCTACAATGGATCTTATTCATGTCATTATTCAGATAATCGAGAAGTCTTCGAAGTACAATAAACCCCTCTATATGGCTGTCATAGATTAGGAAAAGGCATTTTATTCAGTAGAGATACCAGCAGTCATAGAGGCATTGCAATATCAAGGAGTACAGGAGGCATACGTGAGTATCTTGGCAAATATCTACAAAGATTCCACAGCTACAGTGGTTCTCCACAAGAAAAGCAGAAAATTACCTATCAAGAAAGGGGTCTGGCAAGGGTAATCTCTCCAATGCTTTCACTGCATGCTTAAAGAAGTATTCAAGCTCTTAGAGTTTGAAAGGCTTAGGATTGATGATCAACGGCGAATATCACAGCAACCTTCGGTTTGCAGATGACATTATGCTGTTCAGCAACAACGGGGATGAATTACAACAAATCATTGAGGACCTTAACCGAAGAAGTACAACAGCGGGCTATGAAGATTATTATGCAGAAGACAGAGATAATGTTCAATAGCCTGGCAAGTGAACAAGAATTAAGCATCGCCAGTAAGCCTCTAGAGTCTGTAAAGGAGCACGTTTATCTAGGTCAATTGCTTACAGGGGGCCCTGATCATGAGAAGGAAATTTACAGAAGAATAAAATTGGGTTGGAGTGCGTGCGACAGGCATTGCCAAATTCTGACTGGGAGCTTACCACTGTCGTTGAAAAAAAAAGCGTACACTCATTGCATTCTACCCGTGCTCACATATGCGGCAGAAACTTAAGGAGATTAACAAAGTTAAGGACGGCACAACGAGCGATGGAACGAAACATTTTAGGCCTAACGTAAGAAACAGGAAGAGAGCGGTGTGGATCAGAGAGCTAACTGGGACAGCCGATATTATAATGGGCATTAAGAGAAATAAAATGGAGCTGGGGAGGCCAAGTAATGCGTAGGATGGCTAACCGGTGGACCGTAAGAGATAGAATGGATACCAAGAGAAGGGAAGCGCAGTCATATACGACAGAAAACTAGGTGCGGTGATGAAGTTAGGAAATTTGCAAGCGCATGTTAGCTAGCGCAAGCCAGGGGTAATTGGAGATCGCAGGGAGAGGCCTTCGTCTGCAGTGGACATAAATATAGGCTGATGATGATAACGATGATGATTCCATTGTCTTCATGCCTTCGTCGTTACACGCCTTTGTTCTTCCATCGATATATTCCTTCTTCCAGAGTCCATCGTCATTGCGTCAGCGTCGTATAGCCGTCGCCATGCGATGGACGACCTTGGCAAGCGAGTACCATAGCATAGTGGGACGATATCGTAGTATGTGCCATATTGCCGAACCAACGAAAGTCTCAGAATTACCACTGCACGTGGTAAATATGCGTGACTTCAGGAATGTGGTCTGTCGCTGCATTGCTCGATTCCTATTCGCATTACCGTCGACAGTCATGTGAGATGAGTTCTGCCGTAATTTTTTTCTATGGCTATAGTCAGAAACTTAGGCCGAGTTGTTAGCCCGATCACGACGCCGTAGCTATAATAAGGAGTGGAGAAATGGACGAACACAACAAACCCAGTTTCGATGAGATTATCTATTTGGGCTAATGTGTTGTACGGCAGACAAACGGACCTATGAGGCACATGATACAAAACGCTGCGACAGTCTCGAGCGTTTGAACTGCTGTTTCAATAAAGAAATCCGGTGATAATGTGTAAATGTTGGATAATAAGAAAAAATGCTGGCTCTCCCGTAATCGAGAGTAGATGTAAGCATGAAATTACTACTATATGGCGTATTTTGCTGCCTTTGGTGCCGCCGCCTTCAATCGCTTTTCTTCTTCAAACAATGCAACGCGCTCAGCGTGTTTCGCAACTTTTTCTTCCTGTCGCGGACCGCTCACGACTCACCGACCGCTGGCGCTCAAAAGAGCACAGGCAACCTCTATATCTGCCTTCTGAACGTCGCTATTGGCAGTGACAAATAAAAGTTCAGCGTACTAGAAGTTACAGCTTGTGTGATATTTTGAACAAACATTAGGAAGAAATCGAAAGCAATATTTTTGTAACTTGTTTGGGAAGTGTCTAACGTATGTAATGCGGTCCTGTACAAAAGGATGGGGGCCAGAGGCCGCATTCTCCTAACTTTTGACTGATTGCCCGAAGGATCTCGTTTTGCTCTCGCAACGATTGCAGAACGATCCCGGCAGCCAAATAGAGCAATGTACCCCATAGTACGCAAACTACGGGTGATAATATGGGGTCATCTTGAAGAACAGTTCTTCAAGCTCGGTGAAGCCGAATTTCTTCGCCGCTGGTCTACGCGGTACCTAACCGTGTCTCGAGGCAAAGTTTTGCTACAGCCAGAATGATGCCCAAATATTGTTTTCCTGAGTAGAAAATGTACTTGTGTGTGCTTCGGGTGTCATTCATGAATCCGAGGCTGACATTTGTGATTTTGCGTGTACATTGTCGTAATGTTTTTGATGTGTGGCAATGTCAATGTCGAGCAGACGCAATTTACTATTTCGTTTGCGCATCTGTTTTGTTTATATCAAGTACGATGTATTGCATGTGTGGTACGTTATATTGTACTCTACGTTCATACAGCTGTTGTACGCGTGCCCACGGGTAAATAGATTTCCTTGTCAGCAACGATGCGCGGATGTTATCGGTTGAGTGACCGGATAACGGCTCTGGCCTTTGGCTCAAGGTCACTTGAAGGTCACCGACAACGGTAGCTAAAAGCATTTCATGGTGAAAATGTAAGAGAGAAGAGTGACACAACGAGGCAAGAACTTTTGTCGTGGTTTATGGTTTGGCCGCTCACCGAACATTCCAGAAATGAGACACGAAACAGGTATACACAGCGTAAATACCGTAATTTTATTATGACATACACGCGAGGCCAAACGTGTACCCGAGGTCCATTCCGCGGCGACCTCTGTCCGGTGTACACATAATAAGGACATCGGTGATTTCCGGTGAAACTGTGTTTCTGCTTACAAATTTATATTTCAAGCGAAAGCCTTTGGCGACCACCTTACTTCCGTGAGCTCGACGGAGCGTCCAAATTACTTTATATCACGTCAAAAGCGGAAGGGAATTTCGTTTCTTCAAATTATGGCGCATATTTTGTAACAGGTGACAGCAGTTTGCTTCTGCCGATAAAATGCGTATTATGATGCTTTATTTCGAGCCTTCGGTTTTGGCGACAAGAAAAAAAGTAAATACGACATTGTTTCTACTTAACAACAAAGTAACAAAAAATGCAGTTGGTCTAGTTATTACGAAAAGAATCGTTACCGCCTGAACTTCTTGCTTTTTGTACCGCTCTTCTGTCAGGATTTCTGTTTGGTTTTTTCTGTTTTCTGTTCTTTGAGTAACATGAGTTCACCAATACAGTAGAGCTGTTCTTGGGCACTCTCAGAAATGAATGAAATGAATCTTAGCGATTATTTCAACAAGAAACTTTTGTATTCGACAAGTACGAACTCAAAAAAAAACAGAGAATATAGTTTATCGGCTTTAAGGGTTCTCGATGAGTACAACAAATTTATTGGCTTGACTTTACAGTAAAAGTGCTATGGTCAAACGCACACAAAAGACGTTACACACACACTGCTATGTGCACACGGCCTTGGCTTCATGTCGGGCTTTCCTAAAGGAAAGCGCATCTCTTGCCGTCTGCTAACCGCATTCGTGAGCCCGATGCGCATTGAAATGCTGCCGAAAACTCCTCCAGGTTCATTAGTGCCACGTTGACCCTGAAAAATACAGGAGTTTGTAAAACTTTGCGTAGGCAAATGCAGTAATGACCACCCTTGAAGAAGCATACAAATGTGATATTTTCGGCTTCTGATTCTTTTAATGTCATAGCAATATAGGCAGACTGCACACTTCTTAGGTATCCGTCTCACCGAAATACGGGCCGATCCCGAAGGCTGTGCTGTCTAACAAAACGCCCCCAAGCGCTTGCTGTCACGACGGAATTCAAGTTACAAAGAAACTACACGACTTCCTTAACAATTTCAAACAGAAAATAGAATACTATTCTCTAATTGAGCAAGCGGTGGGCAACCACAAAAGGATGTGAGATGTGGTCAGCGATGTTGTCGGTTTTCGCTATTAAAAACAGGTTATGCCAAGTTTTAATCGAGCAAAGCACAGTTGATTACTTCAGAGATTACTTTGTAAATACCGGACCGCACCTCGCAAGACAACTGAACTCATTTGCTTATGAGGAGGCGCAATCAACCTCTATTGTAAGTAGTTTTGTCATTAACACCATTAAGCTGAAAAAGTAATAGCGGTCGCTAACACCCTTTCACTTAGGAAAGCTGCGGGAATTGATAAAATTACTTTAGCATTGATTAAAACAATGTAGATATGTTAGCTGTGAACCTCTCACACATTTCTAATCATTCTTTAGAGTGTTGTGCATATTCTAATCAATTTAAGATAGCAAAAGTGGTGCCCATTTACAAGGATGAAGACTAAACAACGTCATGCAACTACAGACCTATTTAAGTTCTACCTATGATAAATTATTGGGTGCGAGGCGTAAGTCAGTGCTTTCCTCACGGGCTGTGAGAATATTTTAGTGTGCATGTGATGTGTACTCCCGCCCTGTCGCTGTTTTGCGTGCCTGTTTAGCCATGGACCCTCATACTAGCCCTGTACTTCGCCCCGTCTGCCGTGAAATGCGTTTGAACGCCGCCCGCCCGACCGATATATGGCGGCCGACCTTTAGGAATGAGTTGGCAGGGAAAGGATCCACTGGGGTAACTCAGCCTGCACAATGCGAAATGCGTTCACGGATCATTGCCATAGCGCAAGGGATTGCCGGCTAAAAATGTACGATCTACGAATGGACGGTCCTCAGTTGCTTTTAGGAATTGGCCCGAGTTATTGCACTTAGTATGGCACATAGCCACAACGTGGGATCGGCAAAGACGCGGGTGGTACATTTGAAATCAGTAAAAAGAAAGGAAGAAATACAAGGCACTTCAAGAGTTGTCACATTGTATAGCACGGCTGACATTTATATGGGCGTGCAAAGCACGTGTTTCGTTTATGCCAAAGAAGCAGCAATGAAATGTGCAAATTTATATGATTTGATGAGCTGCGTCATGAAAGGCTCGCTTCACATAGATTCCAAGATGTGCGTTGGACTTGCATAATTTTTTCTTATATTTAATTCACCCTCTACGCACTGTAGCAAAAGCTTTTTACCGCCGGAATGCTCGCATATTGCCTCATGTCATCGTCCTATAATCATTTTACTAATAATTGTGCCTGAGGAAGCCGGCCCATAAAATGGTTTCCCAGATGTTCAACTTTATCAACCCTTTGAAATGCGTTTGCAGTTCACGTAATTGGTACACAATCAATGCTAAATTTGAGCTCTGAGGCTCATCTGACGTGGAGTAGTCACAAAAAAAAGTGTGCAATGACGCTGCATAGAACATAATTGTACTAAATGCATATTTCAAGTGCTGACGTGGACGGCTCACCTGTACCGCCTTGGAGATTGGTAGTCCGTCTTTATTATTTCCTTATTTCGTTCGGCACTTTCAAATGTGCACATCAGCTGTGAATTAAAAAAAAGAAGTATGAAAGAAAAATGCTGAATAACTTGAGTATCAAACTTATTCGCGCACCAAATTTCACTAACTTTTATTGGCGTTACTTCAGCTATTACATAATTTATGGATACCACACTCCGGCCCCAACCAAATATTTCCTGCTAAACCACATAAATTGCCACGATATTATAAATACGGCATGCTTAAGAAGCAACCTAAATGGATCTATGCAGGCGTTTTGGCGTTGTGTGCATGAATTTTTTTTCCTACGGTTATTAATTCCTGATCGATGGCATAAGAGTGCCTCACTATTTGCTCGATGAGGGTGAAATTTTATTATTATCAATATTTTTCATATACCATTGGCATTTAGTACAGATTGTTTTTGAAAGCGTAAGCATTCTCGGGTTGCTTCCTCGGAAGTCTGTCCGTCCGTCTGTAACGCGTGACACGATACGCTCCATAGGTATACATGGGGTCCTATGGGGATATCATATATGGAATACCTTATGACTACGCATGGCTACTGAGATTCATGATTATGACTATATATATACGGCGGCACACTTCATTGCCTGCCGGCTTTATATGGGCGTAATCAATAAAAAAAAGTTGTCGCAGTTTCACCTGAAAGGCGAAGCATCAATTGCGATAGCAAATTTGTAGAGAGCTATAAGGAGTAATGATATTAGCTTTATCAGCTGTATAAACTTGGACATGCAGCAGCACCGGCAACACGCAGAACTGTTGTCGACGCCGTCGGCGTTTTGCCCGGGTTCGCTCAAAATGCGTGCGGCGTTGGTGACTGTTGCCGGAGCCTCTGATATAAATAGGCACTTGGTGCCGCAGCTAAACGTCGCTCCTTCTCTTCCCTCCCCCTCCCCCCCCACGGCCTTTCGTGCGTCGGAAGAAGGCGCGTTTGCTCTTCATATATGGTGATTGTAAAGGAGGAAAGAGACGCCTACTTCTGCAGCCCTTAAGGGAGCACGGCGCAGAACGCGCGTTTGTTCTCCGCCGTGGGTTCACTCCCCGTGAAAGCGCGCGTCCCTCGCGCCCTTTCACTCGCACATACAGCGCTCGGCGGCGCGCGGCGACGATTTCATCTCCATTGACGTCATACGGAACCCCACGGCGACGGCGACGGCCGACGGCAGAAATCTGCTTTGGAGTGTCCATATAATTGCTATCGCAATAAAATCGCCGCCCAAGCACTTCGTATACTGAAGGTTAACCAGCGAAGCTGACACGGGCGGCCCCGATGTTTATCACTGGGTTAATCCTGATGGTTGATTAAACTATTTCTCAATTATTGGTTGCGTCATTGTGTTTCTTAATGAGGTTACACACACGTTCGGCTGAGACGGAGAGAACGACGTCACTGACGGTATGCCCGCAGTCCGCCGTTGTCGCTTCCGTTTCTACGTCTCGAGTTTGCTCGGCGGCGTGGTTAGCAGCATTCGCCCGCCATTGCCTCTTGCGATTCTTCGAAATTAAATTGCTTCAAAATTAAATCTGTCCATTACGCAAGACAAGGAATGGTTCATACCCCTTTAAGCAATGGCTCATGCCCCCGTAAACGCGGCCTCCCCATTATGACGACAGAAGTGAAATTCTGCGCCTTTTTGTGCATTGAAGCCCGCTATAGTAACTAGAACACCAATGTGTTTCATCGCGCACTTCATGAGCTTACACCTCGGAATTGGTGTCATCCTCAGAATTAGTGAATCACCCTAAAAAATAGCGTACCGTGCTCCTTCACGGCTGCGCAAGCGGATAATAATGGCTATACCACTGTTTTTTTCGTGGTGGCGCAAGCGGGGTGCCGTTTTTCCCATTTTCGACGGCTTTCGAAATATATATACGGTAACATCATTGCACTTCCTCTACTACACATCTACTCAAAACTTGCTCAAGTTTTTCACTGTGCACTTAAGTTTGTCATTTCGGAGTAATTAAGGCCTTTCTTAAGAACATTAACCTATAGTTGCATCGATACGCATATACGGCGGTTGTACAGGCATCACGAAAGGCCATCTTAACCAAGCAATTTTTTCGCTGTATTGCACTAAAAGAAATTGTTCAAGTACATGAGTTCTCCACCTCAGGAACTCTTCATACTTACCGAGCCATAGGAAAGGAAGAATAGCTGTTCCGGAGAGAAGTTTTCGAGGCCCGGCAGCGACACCTTTGGTTTGCCATCAGATGAAGCCAAGTACGCCTGAAAGTAACACAAGCACTCGGACACTGAGTCTCCTGCACGTCCATGGTTTGCTAGCTCATACCCAACTAAGAGAAAATTTAAACTGTTAGGTTTAACTCCCTGAAACACTACATAGCGGGTTATGGGGGATGGCACAGTGAAGGGGTCCAGATTAATTTTGCATGGCACACTAGCGTTTTTTCCCGTTCCTTCCCTATTGGGAAGAGCGTCGAGCCCATGACCTTAAGACTGAGTTTTTTTTGTATTGTTTAAAAAGAATATGACTGCCCTCGTTTAGGTTTCGAACTGCTAAAGCGCTTCACCTATAATCAGCGTTGTTTCCTTTACCATTTTAAAAGTTGTGTAGAAGCCGGCGACGTACTCCACCTCGTATACCAACGTTTACAATTCAAATTATACTCATTCATTCATTCTTTCTATCATTAATTAATTCATTCATTCATTCATTGGTTCATTCTTTCGTTCACTCATTCATTCATTCATTCATCTCGTTCACCAGCAGAGCTACATTACAACCACGGCGAGTATCCGAATAATAAAATTTACGTCGGTGCCTCTCTACTATAACTTCTACCGCGAGTTTCTGCGGGATTGATAAAAACCTGGGCTTCAAAATAAAATCCCAACTTCTGGTCAGCAAGAATCACAGCAGCGGTAGCCATCAAAATTTGCGCGATAATCTTCAACGGAATGATTAAGCAGCATTCACTATCCACTAATTGAATTTTATATAATGGCTTTAGGGCACCTGCTGCAATTGAGTCAGTCATCACTTCAAGCCTTGCAAAAGTTTCTAGAAGTAGGTACTCGAAATGCAGTCCTTGATTCCGGTTAATACGGTTATACGGGCTGGGATAAAAAGAAATGTGCAGTACAAGAAATCTGTTAACTGGAACAGCGATGCACTTTCGAAGCACATTCCGAAAACGCGAAATTATAGAGCGCCATTGAGGGATGCCTGAGGCTGCAAATGCCAATGTTAAGACGAGAGGTCTTGTTATCGGGACCTAGCGAATACAAGTCCCCCGCATTCGCGTGATGAATACCAATCCCTACAAGGGATTCGTCAGAGCGCAATGACAAGTCCCCGTCTCAAAATGCAGGCTCCTGGCTGAAGCTGCCTT